>NC_081182.1:60780498-60872027 GCF_029867415.1 Vicia villosa
GATACTGTTTGCACAGTGTTAAGGTGAAAACGATTAGAAGATATTTGATAATAAGCTGCAGCCTGTTAGCTCTGGTTTTTCTTAGTTTAACAAAATTCAGGTTGCATAAATGTTATCAATGGAAGACTATGAAGCACGGACACTGGTAATAATTTTGAGAAAATGAATAAATTGAATGTAATTACAAGTGTCGGTGTTGGTGTCCGACACGGTTACGGACATGGACACACATTTTTTTAGAGTTGTCGGTGCTATAGAGATGGTAGAAGGCGGTTCAAGGCAGCAAGCCAAAAATCCACCAAAACATATGGTGGATGGCATTGCGGCCTATTAAAGAAGCACGCCGGCTATAAATTATACCAAAAAAAACTGAATAATATAATAATAAAAAAAACTGATAAGCATCAGACATAGTTCAACCCCGCAACTCAATTGTCTGCCACAGTTGAATCCATGCATGAACTCGGGATAACAAATTGAAGCTACATCAGGCACATATTATTTCACTAGATTTTAGGTCGGTTTTGTTTTATTTCTCGTAAAAAGGGTTGCTTCATGGCTTTAGTGATGGCTCTCCTAGATCACAAATGTTGGTCAATTTCATTGATTAGACAAGCGTGTCTGGTAAATTGATATAGATATAGTAACCTTTACCCTCCACTTATTAGTGTCATAACATTTGGATCACTTAATCATCTACTTCCAATCTTGAGATGTTTCATTGGTGATCTATTTGAGTGTGCTTGCTTTCTTCTTGGCTTTTTCTTGTTTGTCATTTTATATTCTTAATTTTGTGTCTGAATTTTCCTTCTTGAAACTCTTGTGTTGATGGCTTTGATAGATTTCTTGCACTGTGTTTGGATTTATTGATAACTGCCAATCAGGGTTCCAATCCAAGAACCAAAGAGGAGACATTGCTCACTCGCCTTTCTCATTAGAATTTTTTCTTATTTCATTTGTAGGAAAAGTGCTCCTATGCCTAAAATGCATTAAACAAAAGGGTTACACCACTTATTAAAATAAAACAAAAACTATTACATTTCAATTTAAACACAAATGCAATTAAAATTATTCTAAAGTCATACCATACCATAAATATTTCCTTGTTTTCCTTCTTATTAGCTCCTTTTGGGTCCTCATCACAATTCTTACCACAATCTTACCAAATATGGTTAGTGTGTTATGAAGACTTAAGTTCCAACAAAAATAAAAAATCTGAATAATCCTCTGAGGTACACCAAGAATGACAAAAGGGTTTGCATGGGAAGAGTCCTCCACCTCAAATAGGAATCTGATATCAGATTTCTTATGATAATTTGAAGAGAAACACCGACAATATATCTGAATACTGTTTTACTGAATTCTCAACTCTGTTGAAAATTACATGTGGAATTGCTTATTTTAGCCGCATGTATCTTGAACTGACTGAATGCTGAAGTGGTTTAATCAATGACACTACACTGACTTTTTCTCTAATTTGATTATTTAAACCCCTTATTATGGTATTGGACTTTCCTAGACATGATTAACTGATCAAATACGTAGACTAATGATTTTTGAGCAGGTAAGATAATATTCTTACACAACACGTAATTAAGGCTCAACTACTGAGACTATCAAATGATAAAAGAAGGCCTGTTTATTCTTTATCTTCTCTCTCCTATTTCTCTCATGTGAGACGGGGATGTCTTTGTTTGTGATAATTAATTTTCCAAATAAGAATGTTGTATTTATACATGGCCTGGGACTCAATATTTATCATATTTGAATAGGTATTCCAACCACTCAAGGGTTAAGTTCCAATTACTTTCCTCCAGATGTAGTTTTTACTGTACAAGGAAGACCTATTGAAGCTCACAGGGTCATATTAAGTGCAAGGTCACCATTTTTCAAGAAAAAATTTGAGACTGATTGGAAAGAGCGCAGTGAAGTAAGACTTTCACGGGAAAAACTGTCATATCCCGCACTTTATAGCCTTATAAATTTCTTTTATTCAGACAGATTAGAGATTGCTGTGGATGACATGGATGGTCTTGTGAGAATTTGCAAAGTATGCAAATGTGAATCTCTACAGAAAATTCTCGAGAAAGAATTGGCTCATCAAAAATATGCACTGTATAAAGCTTTGAGTGATGTAGACAATTCTCAGAAACGGTTTATTTTACAAGGTCTATCCCTTCCTGAAGAAGACAGGCTTCCCGCTGCCTTGCGCAGAATCCTTCTGACAGCCCTTTCAAATTCCATTCATGAGAATGGTCAAGATAATGGAATCGATAAATTGGTATCTAAGATGGATTCCATGCAGATAGATAAACCTCTAAATGATCTTGCTGATGTTTGCATAAGAGTTGATAAAAAAAATTTCCGCTGCCATAAAGTTATTTTAGCATCAAGGTCAGAATATTTCAAAGCTAGACTATCACGTATGAAGGATTTCCATGAAGGGAAAGATGAATTGTATATGGACTCCCTTCCTTGTCTTGAAGAACATGACATGAGTGTGGAAGCATTTGAGAAAATGATTGAATATATGTAAGTCTCTTCCTTTTACTGTGAAATTTGGAAATTGAATATCTTGGAGGGATCTAGTTTGGAAATAATTAAATCGTTAACTTGAGAGATCATTTTGTGAATCAGTATCCGTGACTTTGTTTTATTCTATAGATTCTGATTTACAGTTAAGTGCTTTGCAATGTGGATATTCTTTCTCACATGCCAGATTATTTGTATTTATATTTGGGAGAAAAGCTTCACCTATTTTTTTTATATGTCATTCTGGAATATGTAACAAGTTGACCCAACATAACCAATTTCATTTAATTTTGTAGCTTAAGTACTTATGGCTGTGCTTCCACCCAGTTTGTCAAAGATCTAAAACCTATTCAGTTGCCTTAGTTTGATGCATGTTTGTTTTAGTACCATGTCATTTTTGGGTTGCTATATATTAGCTTCTGTAGCATGCTCCTGCAACTGTCCCTTTTGCTTAAAGTTTCTGAAAACTTTAATGTAATATTTGTACTCTTTTTTTACGTTAAGTAACTATACATTAATTTTCTGCTGCAAGTATGATTTTTTGTGAATTTTATCCGGCTCTCTATGTTGGTTCAGGTACACCGATCGTTTGCAGGAGATAAATCCAGATCAGGTTTTTGGACATCCATATAGATTTCTGTTAAAAGTTTGTCTTTTTTATCTTCAAATATTCATATTATGTTTTGATTTTTAACAGGCTGAGGAAATGTTTGATATTGCTTCTAGATACTTGATGTTTCCTCTTAAGCGTGCAGTGGCTGATGTCTTGGTGCCACACTTGGAAATGGCGTCACCTGAAGAACTTTGCCAGTGGTTAATGCTAGCTGACATGTATTTTTCTTTTCTGCCTGTCTCTCTCCTTCATCTTTCTCTGATGGCTGCAATTGTTGTCATTTTTGTTTCTTTATTAGGATTATATAATTGTTTCAATATATTTTGATACTTGTGCTTTATTACCTTTTCGTTTCTACTTGTTTTAGACCTCACTATGTTACCATTTCCCTCTTATTTCATTCGCCACTGCTCAAATTGACCTTAGGATTGTGTTGTAAGAGGAAACTATGTTTTTGTTCGCTGATTTATACGACTTCTAACTGAAGAGTATTGTAGCCTGTTGTGGTGAATTACATATGTTATGTTCCTTTTTTCTTTCTTCTTATGATAATTGATCTTTGTCCTCATTATTTTGTGAAATACTATTGTTGGAACTTGGAAGTATATTTAGATCTATAATATTGAATCTGTATATATATCTATTGAATATTTGTTCATTTCCAGGTATGGTGTTTTGAAGATTCGGGAATTCTGCCTAGATACCATTGCCTGTAATTTTGAATTATTTGCGGATACTAAAGAATTCAGGGCCATGCTGCTGACTTTGCCTGCACCATCTGGAGACTCATCTCTTCGTACCACTGTCCCAAGCATGCCTGGATCTACCCTAAATAACGATCAAGGAAATCTTCTCGATGATTTACGTGATAAATGGCTTGAAATTGAAGCTGCTGAACTCGACGAGAGAGATGATAGTGCTTTGCAATTTGACAAGCGCCTAGAGATGCTTATGCTTGTTGCAGAGCATGAAAAGTCATCAGGAGATGTTGATTCAAATTGTGCTAATGATGTTCCATCCTTGGCTTTCTCTTCAATCACTCCTGTAATTTCAGGCGAACAAAGAGAACCGTAGCTTTCCGAATACAGTTTTTTGGAATGTATAGATTTTTAGATTATCACGGTGGTAGTTTTTAGAGAGCAGGGTACTAAGTTAGGTTGCTTGGAGTACTTAAGTTGAGTTTTAGTAACTGAAGTTGCTCGAGCATTCATTGGTTCTTAAAGTTTTATTTATTATATTCTTACTATTATTACACGGTAGTTTTGACATTTTGGTTGTGTCTTGCATGGTTGTGTGCTTATTCAAACCAGCTTTTTACAACTTAGTCTGAGGGAAACTCTTTAAACCAGCTAGAAAAGACCTCATAATATTATTTCTGCGTTCTAGATTATTTGGGTTATCTATTACTAAAAAAAAAAGAAATAAAAATACTTAAGAGTATCTCAGGAAGTCTTTCCATACATCTCATTTCATTTATGTTCTTATTTGATTGTAATAATGACATGGATAAAGTTGTGCATAACCGGTATAAACAGATGTTAGTTTCTATATCATTTCTTTCATGCCAATACAGGTGATATTATTATTATTGTAATATGTGCCAAGTCTCTTACTATCTGACTAATCAAAGATAAAGATTCTAATTGGCATTCAAGGATATCATTTGTACCATGATGAGTGAATGCATATTGAATTAGGCATTGAGACCAACATCACTTTTTTAATGAAATATTTAGGATGTTGGAAAAACTTAAAAGTTTAGAGAACAGTTGCACAAGGGTTTGTCTTCGTAAGGCAGGGAAAACTTAAAAGTTTAGAGAACAGTTGCACAAGGGTTTATATTTATCTCAATTTCAAGGTGGCAAGGCTGGAAGAAACATGGTATTCATAGGAAATCCTTCCACGGGAGCCTAAACATAGTAATCCTAACATGGTATTCATAGGATATCCTTTCACGGGAGCCAATTACAATCCTGTGCGTAAAAGGGTGCACATCAACATAGGCAAAAAGGGTGCACATCAACATAGGCGTGATTTCCAATGAATCAAAGACATGAAAGTGAGACATGGAAATGCTAGGATACACCAGAGAAAGGAAGTGGTATCAATCATATTTTTGCAAAACCTATTCAAAGTGAAGGTTCAGATTAAGAGATTAATGTTGAAGACACTTGAGGAAATGATGGATCAATAGAGACTCAAACACATGTGAGCAAGTTCTTAATAGATTTGCATATTGTGAACTATCATCTAACAATGCAGTCAGTAATAAACGCAAACTTATACATTTTGCTTTGCTAGCTGATGCTTAATCAACCATGATGAGACAATGACTACATTTTGCTTTGCTAGCTGATGCTTAATCAACCATGATGAGACAATGAAGAGTCAGATATGGAAGGAGACCATGATTGAAGAACTCAAGTCAATTGAAAATAATCACACTTGAGAGCTGGTAACACTACTTGAAAGAAAGAAGACTATTGATGTGAAATGGATATTCAAGGCAAAATTGAATTCATATGGCTCATTCTCTAGGCATAAGAAAAGGTTAGTAGCTAGAGGCTTCATGTAGAAGTATGGTATGACTATAATTAGGTGAATGGAAGGAGGCCATGATTGAGGAACTCATTGAAAAGAATCACACTTGAGAGCTAGAAAATCTACTTGAAAGAAAGAAGACTATTGATGTGAAATGGGTATTCAAGGCAAAGTTGAATCCATATGGCTCATTCTCTAGGCATAAGATAAGGTTAGTAGCTAGAGACTTCATGTATAAGTATGGTATGACTATAATTATTAGGTGTTTGCTCATGTGGCAAGATTTGAGACAGTGAGACTGGTTGTGATAATAGAAGGAATTAACCTCTCTATCACTTATCACTTAGATGTAAAATCTACATTTCTAAATGGTCCATTAAAAAAACAATTTTTGTCAACGATTTAGATATAAGCATCGACTAAGATAGATCATTATGACTAAAGTTGATCCATGTAGCCGATCCCATTTAGTGGGATAAGGCTTGGTTGTTGTTGTATATAACGCAATGATATACAAGTTACTCAAAGTCTTGTATGGATTGAAACAAGCTCGTAGAACCCGAAATAAGATAATCAATCAATTTTGTATTCAACTAGGATTCAAAAAGTACACAATTGAGTATGATGTCAATATGCAAAGTTCTAGCAATTCCATCATCATGATATGTTTATATGTGGATGATCTACTCATCAATGATAGTAATTTATTTGAGATTGAGTATTCAAAAGATGAAATGAAGGCTGAGTTTGAGATGTCTGTGAGCTCTCATACTTTCCTTCTTGGCATAAAGTTTGTGAAAGTGAAGTAAGGCATGATAATTCATCAACAAAACTACGTGGAGTTGTTAGATAGATTTAAAATTACAAATTGCAACACAATCACAAATTTATTTGAAATAAATGCAAATCTTGATAAATATTATGGCAAAGAGAAGGTAGAAGTAACATTGTACAAGTAGATTGTAGGATCATTGAAGTACTTATGCAATAGGAGATCTATCATTTTTTATGTAGTAAAGTAGGTATAATCAGCAAGTTTATAGGTGAGCCTAAGAAATCATATCTAGTGGTTGGAAAGAGAATACTCAGGTATCTAAAGGGAACCATGATATTTGGTTTACTATTTCTAGCTATTGGGAAATAGTAGAAGACAGGGTTGATATATTATTCGAATTCGGATTGGTATGGGGACAAAACTTATACAAGAATCATCTTAAACTATGCTTTCATGTATAATAAGACTGTCATTTTATGGTTTACATAGAAACAACCCTTCACAAATTTGTTATCATGTGAGGTAGAGTATTTAGTTGGCTCATTTGCTTTATGTCAAGTAATTTGGTTTGATTCATTGCTAAAGGAACTAAAATGTGAAGTGCATAAGTCAATCATAAATTTAAACAAAAATCCAATTTTATATGGGAGGAGCAAGCATATCAAAATTAGATTTTACTTCATGAGGGAGCAATTTATGAAAGGAATGCTTTATCAAAATTAGATTTCACTTCATGAGGGAGCAATTTATGAAAGGAATGCTTGAAATCTCATATTGTGCAATAGAATTGCAGCTAGCTGATAGATTTACCAAAACATTAAAAATAATAGATTTGTATATTTGAGAGAACAATTATGATTGACTTTAAACTTCTCCTTTGTGTTTCATCTTCTTGTATTTTTTATACACCACTTTTTAGATTCCAACACAAGTGTCCGCTTTTCTCCATTTAATCCGATATTTGACTTTGTAATTCAATAACCAAATTTAGTTTAAATGCTTCTTCTAAAATCCATTTTAACATGTTTAAACATTGCACAATTTTTCCATCTGCAATTAACTCAACATGTTTTTTCATATGCAGTTAAGTTTATTACCAATTATATTAAAATAATATGACCAAAAAAAGATTGTTTTATTTAAATTAAGGTGACAACTGCATGATTGTCCAATTTAGACAAAAACTAAAATAAAGTGGTGGACCATGCACCTTTAATAGTTAAAAGTTGTAAAAATTCATTTTACTAGCCCGCACAAAAATCCAAAAAAATGAGATGAGGCGAATATAATAGAGATTGTAGACATAAAATTTCTACTCAGCCGACAAAAAATACAGATAAAATGGTCATGCTTAACTCGTTTTGCCACTCAAAATTTAAACAACTAATATTAGTATTAGGTCGAGAGTGAGATTTACATTTTGTTTAACATAAATTTTTTTTTCTAATAAAAAAACATTTTCATAAATTTACCAAATATTTTTTCTCTTTAGTTTCCTCGAGTCAATTATTAAAAGAAATTCATTACAACTGAAATTTGATACATAAGGTATCTGAATTTTTATAATAAATTAAAAAAAAGAAAACTAAATATTGTAGAATGACTGATGAAGATTGGGAAGCTCTCCATGCATGATCAAGCCCAATCCTTCCTAATATCAAAAGTATAATTGATCTCCAAGTAACATTTATTGTCATCATCAAGAAACTGCACAAGAAAATTAGATAGTCATAATAAGTTTATTAGTAACGAATAAAGATTCATTTGTATTTAATTGTAGTATATGAAACACAAACACAAATAAGTCGACACGAACATAAGGACAACTCTTTTTTCAGAGGTGTCGGTATTTCAGATGTTGAAATCTAAATTACCTTTGTTCTTGCAGTATATTGTCCCCTAGCAAACATCCCAGAAGGTGTAACTTCTTCTGGCATTTCATGTGTGTAAGGCTCTTGCTGAGGACTGAAAGTTCCAAGCATCTCTTTAGTGCTATCCACTGAAATAACATTATAGACTTAATTAATATGCTTAAGAGTTAACAAATTGTTAGAGTGAATGCATGAATTAAATTGTACAAACATACCTTTAACAGCAGTTTTCCATACAGTATTGGTGTATTTTAATCCAGAAACAATGTTATTTGTCACCACAAGGCTGAATTTCAGACGGTAAGGACTACCTTCTTTAAGTGTAAACCATAACCCCTTTGGTTTTCCATCTTCAGGAATTGGAAGAACTATGTCATCTCTACCAGGAGATATTATTGAAAGACTTGTAAAACTCACTTCTGGTTCAAGAATTTCTACAAACACAATACATTCAAATTAACTAAATTCTCAAAAGAACCATATTCATCCACCTGATCTATGAAGCACATACACATATACCACACCGGACACACATCGATCCTGACACGTCCATACCAGTAATAGTTTTAAAAATTAAATAAATTACAAATAATCAAAAGTATTAGACACACATTTTTCAGAGGTGTTGATGCCACATAAAATAATCTGTGATATATATACCTCCAATGTTGTTTACATCCACACTCCCAAGAAGCTGCTCCTTCCATTTCCTCAGACTCTCATCATCCTAGTACAAAACAAAAACAAATAATAAAGAAGGAAAAACAAACAATATATTAACAAGAAAAATGTTTAGTTTCACAAGAAACAAAACCTTATCTTTCTCAAGATGTTCTTTAAGAGTGCAAAGAGGACCTAGCTGTATTTTGCTTCCATATTCATCTTCTTCTTCCTCAGTTCCATAAACAGACGATTCGCTTGTATGCCTGCTAAGAGGCTCATGATGTTCTTCTTGTTCTTTATTGCCAGCCTCACTAGTTTGTCCTGTCTCTTTGTCATCATTATCCAACCCCATCTTCTTGGAACTTCAACAGCTCCAATAGTTAAGGTAGTTAACTCATCAACAATGATCAAAAGAATGGCAAAAATATGAAACTTCCACAAAAACCAATTTAAAAAAAAATAGAGATTTATGTTTTCAAGAATGATAAGTTAAAAAAACATTTGAAGGGAAATGAAACCAACAAAGGAAAAAGCATGAAGTAATGACCGTTTTGTGTTTCAATAAACCAAACAAGAATAAATAAAGAGAAACTTCACATAATTAAAAAAAAAAAGGATAAGTGATTATTTGTCTCTTACTAGCTTTTTCTTCCATTCTATTTTATTCCTCTTTTTGTGGTGATAGTTCAAAATGGGAGGAGGAGAGGAAAAAGAGATTGGTCATTTGGAGAAAAATTCTCTTGGTGATCCGAAATGTTTGTTAGAAGTGAATGTTACTTAAAGCCACACCACAAATTTGTAACATTGACAAATGAGGAACTTTTTATATTTGAAGTTGTACACACATTACTTGTTTATCTATATCATTAACATGTGACTAGGTTTTAATTTGGCATTATTCAAATAAAGAAAAGTTTTACTTTGGCAGATGATGTGTAACTTTAGTTTTGTAATAAAAACAAGATATCTAACTTTATCGACACACACTCTCAGAATTTTTCTTGTTCTACCTTTGCTTTTAGACACTAACTAATCATGTCACCTGGATGTATTATTTGTAGTGTAGAATTTTTTAAATGATACGAAAAATGTGAAATGAAGAAGTTTGACCAAATTGCATATATAAAATGGAAATTAATCATTATTTTTTGGGTTAATAGTAACTCTCTCTCCTGTAATGTTAGTGAATTTTGCTTTTCCCCCCTCCATACCTTTAGGCAACGGTTTTTTCAAAAAAACCGTTGTCAAAACCTGTCTTTGGCAACAGTAGGGGGGTAAACCGAAACACGCTCATATTACAAGGGGGTAAACTACCATTAACCCTTATTTTTTTTTTTACTAGTTAGATAGTAGTAGTATGAAAATTAGGTTCTAAATTAAAATAATGATCCAAAAAAAAATTGATAAGGCTTGATCGCTTCAAAAAAATAAGTATTATGGTGATAGTGACCCATGCAGCCACACAAATAAATTCGTTCATATATTTCATTTGATAAGGCTTGATCATTTAAAAAAACTAAGTATTATGGTGCTAGTGATCCGCACGGATAAATTTATTTAATGCTATATAAAATATATTTAAAAATATTTTTAAATTTGAAATGAGATAGTAATTAATTTAAAAAAAAAACTATTACCATAAAAATTCAATTATATTAAATAAGCATACAAAATAAAAACAAAAAAAGGACCAGTGGAGAAAGAAAAAAAGGGAAAAATTTAAATTCAAAATAAAGATCATTGATGTTGCATAGTATTTAAACATTTGTCAAAAGTCAACTATGGTCAGTATCCAGTCAAACTTTAATATTTTTGGTCAATATCAATCATTTGAATTCCTATCCATCATTTGATCGAGGGTTGATCATGACTCATCAAGAAAAAACTCAAAGATCAACAAAACTCAAGTTGCTAAATTAGCTTTTTTTGGAACAAAAGTCAACTGAACTTTGACCAGCCATAGCTTTCACATGCTTCATCACAAATTGTCCAACCAAAGCTAATTTTGAAGGAAATTTCATTATCTACAATTTTTTCTCACCAAGGACTTGGCAACAAATGCTTCATTTGAAAGATATAAGTCAAAACATTACAAGTCCTTCTAGAAGTCCACAAAAAGCCATTTTTTTTCCAGGGCCAATATCATCAAAATAAATTCTTCAAATGCAAAAAATATTTCATAGGGGTTGTAGTGGACATCTTGAACTTTCCAAAAAGTAAAAGATCATCTCCATATGATAAAAATTGAGAGAGTTATGGATGGTGCAAGTTGAGTAAAATTTGAAAAGTACATGAAATCTTAATTGAGAGATTTTGAGTTTTTGAGTATTGGGGCTTTAAATTCAAGTTTCCCACGTGAAAACAACCATATGAGAAGCCCATGAATCCATTTATATTTATTTTGTGGTTTTTATTTCTTTTATTTTGAATTTATTCATTTAAATTCAAATTTAACTAAGTAAAATCACAATTAAATGTTAAAAAATCATGTGATTTATTTTCCAAATATTTTAATCAATCTAAAACAATCTTGAAGGTCAAGAAAATTTGGAAAAAGTTTGGAAAATATAATTAAACTAAAATAGCAACTTTGCATTCAAAATCTCAATCAAAATTTTCACCATCAAAGTACATGATTTGATTTGATTCTTTCTAAATCTTTTGACCTAATTCCATCCCTTATATATATATGCAACATAGTTAGATGCAAATGGGGAGGAAAAAAGGAGCAAGAGGATAGGGTTCAAAAGTTGCAAAATCTCAAAGAAGAGAGCAAGGCCGTGGTTAAGACTCAAGCGAATTCTAGAGCAAATCAATCACCTCATTCCACTTATAACTATTTTCTTCACGTCAGAGAAGGATGAGTTAGATCGTTATAGTAAGGCGTTTGTCGGTTTTATTAAAGAAGCTGAGGTTGCTTTAAATCTTAGACAGATTTTTCATCAAGAAGGACTTTTCTCCATCAGGCTCACTTTGTTAGGACCTAACATATGTTTACTTGAAGATTTGGAATGTGGTGAGGTGGAAGCTTTTATTGAGGAGCGAAGAGGATGGTGGGAAAATTGGTTCAAATCCATTAGACCCTGGGCTCCAAACGACGTGGACCCAGAGAGACTTACATGGTTGAGAATCTCTAGCATTCCTTGCCAAGTGTGGGGAGAAAGTTTCTTTAAAGATATACCGGAATCCAGAGGAACTTACATCAAATGCGATGAGGTTACGGAAGCTCGTCTTAGCATGGATGAAGCGAGGATATATTTCAAAATTGGAAGCATGGAGACAATCAATGAAACAGTTAAGACAATCATCGACCGTGTTCCGTTCTTTATCAACTTGAGAGAAGATTCATTCTTGCTAAAGGATATGGTGGCAGTGCAAAGGAGTATTGAGGAAGATGGTTCGGATTCGTATGACTTCTCAACGGGATACTATTCCGACGAGGAGTTTTCAGACGACAAAAAGGAAAACATCGAGGAATAAAATTCAAAGGAGGTTATAGGAAGTGTAATAAAGACTTTTTAATCCGGGCATTGGTTGGAGGAGTCTTCAGAGTCTGCAAGTATAGCGGATAGCAGGAAGTTTTCACATTTTAAGGATTCACTGAAACATAAAGGCAGAAAGGAGTCCTTTGACTTCTCAAATAATGATGAGGAGTATGGAACAATGCATGTAGAAGCAGAGGCATTTAATGCTTCACATAAAATCTTGGAGAATGTAGAAGTAGGGGTCGTAGAAGATTCAGGAGATGAAGAGGGTGTGGCAAACAACATTTATGATGGTAGGACCATGGATAGAGACGTGTCTAATAAAGAGTTTAAGGAGGAAGGAGTTAAATCTGGTGGGACCCAAAAGGGGAATTTGTTAATCGAAAAATCCTCATTAGAATAGTCTCCCGTCGGGTGTCATACGAATCCGAACCATCTTCCTCAATACTCTTTCGCACCGCCACCATATCCTTTAGCAAGAATGAATCTTCTTTCAAGCTGATAAAGAATAGGAACACCGTCGATGACTACCTTACCTGTTTCATTGATCATCTCCTTGCTCCCAGTTTTGACACATATCCTCGCTTCATCCATGCTAAGACGAGCCTCCGTAACCTCATTGCATTTGAATTAAGTTCCTCTAGATTCCACTATAGATTTAAAGAAAATTTCTCCCCACACCTGGCAAGGAATTCCAAAGATTCTCAACCATATAAGTCTCTCTAGGTCCATGTCGTTTGGAGCCCAGGGTCTAATAGATTTGAACCAATTTTCCCACCATCCTCTTCGGTCCTCAATAAAAGCTTCCACCTCACCACATTCCAAATCTTCAAGTAAACATATGTTAGGTCCTAACAAAGTGAGCGTGATGGAGAAAAGTCCTTCTTGATGAAAAATCTGTCTAAGCTTTAAAGCAACTTCAGCTTCTTTGATAACACCGATAAATGCCTTACTATATCGATCTAACTCATCCTTCTTTAATGTGAAGAAAACAGTTTTATCCCTCATCACTTATGCACCCCATCACTTCCCCACCGGCGCACTTGGGGCATGTAGGCCCATTTTCTTTTGATATGGCCTGCATGAGTTTATGTGTGAAAAATTCAAAATCAGCGGCAAGAAAGAAAAAGCTGAAACCGGTGAAGTACTTGGGGAAAAATGTAGAGATTTCATCTTCATTCTACGCTTGTATAGCACACAAAATTGGAGCCATGTCAAAGAACAAAGGGATACCATGGAGGTTGTTTCGTCCAAGGGCGATTCCATCTCTAACGGTGAGTCCATCTCTTGCATCTCTTTATCTGATTCATATATTTTGTGCTAATAGTAGAATGCAACAAAATTCTTGATCTTAGGTGGGTAAGAAGTTATGGAAGTCTATTACAAATTTAGGGGTCACTGGTGTGGTAGAGGACAACATGAGTATCAAGCTGCTAGAAGTTTTGGAGCGAAAAGTTAAGGAAGTTCCGAAGGGTAGGAAGATGGTTGCAAATACATTATCATGAACTTATTATCGCTCAATATAAGAGGAATGGGCACTCTTTCAAAAAGGAAGAGAGTTAGTTTTTTGATTAAGTCGTTTAACATTGAAGTCTGTTTTCTTCAAGAAACCAAGTTATCCAGCTTTAATGAGATTTTAGCCAAGTCTTTTTGGGGTAGTAGCGAGGTTGAGTGGACGGCGTGTAATTCCGTAGGACCTTCGGGAGGTATGGTGATATCATGGAGGAAGGATCTTTTGTCTCTTAATTATAGTTTCATAGGCAAAGGGTTCGTTGGAATTAACATAAATTGGAAAGGAGCTTGTTACAACCTTGTGAATGTGTATGCCCCATGTTGTGCGGTGGAGAGAAGAATGCTTTGGAGATCTTTATTGGATAGAAAGTATAAAAGTGGTAATGAGGAATGGTGTGTTGTGGGAGATTTCAACGAAATTTTGAGAAGGGAAGAAAGAATTGGAGAAGGCTCATACTTGAGTACTAGAGGTATGAAGGAGTTTCGTAATTTCATAGAGAACATGGGTTTGGTGGACATACCGTGAGTTAGAGGAAAGTTTAATTGGTTTAAGGACAATGGGAAGGTGATGAGTAGACTTGATAGGTTTTTGATAACGAGAAATATGTTGGACTATTGGGGATTGGTGGACCAAAGAATTGAAATTAGAGATATATCAGATCATGCTCCGATCCGGTTGAATGTCGGTGTGGTAGATTGGGGACCTAAACCTTTTAGATTTAACAATGTGTGGTTCAAGCATAAGGATTTCAATACTTTTATCGCGGAAGAATGGGGAAATATTAATGTCAATGTAAGCGGGGATTTTATATTCTATGAAAAGCTTAGACGGTTGAAAACAAGGCTTCGTGATTAGAATAGGGAGGTGTTTGGATGGATTGATTTGAAAGTCAAGGAGGAGGTGGAAAACCTAAATGTGTTGGATAGTTTATTTATGGATAACTTTGGTGGAAATATGGAAGATTTGGTCACTAGTAGAAGGGAGGCTTTGAAGGAGATTTGTAATAACTTACATTTGAAAGATTATATGCTAAGGTTAAAATCTAGACAACTTTGGATGCATGAGAGACATAAAAACTCAAGATTTTACCACAATTCTATTAAGGATAGACAAAGAAGAAGTTCAATCTCAGTTTTGGAGGGAATGAATGGTAGGATTGAAGGTGTGGAGAACATAAAGAATGAGATCTTTCGGAAGATGAGATCAAGGAATCCGTGTGGGCGTGCGACGGTGATAAAAGTCCCGACCTGGATGGTTATTATTTAGAATTTTTCAAAGGAAATTGGGAGGTGGTTAAAGGAGACATTGGTAAACTTGTATCGATTTTTTTTGAAAGGGCAAGGCTTACAAAAGCTTGTACTTCATTCTTCATTACTCTTATTCCAAAAGTGAAAAATCCCCAATCCTTGGCCGATTTTATACCGATTTGTCTTGTTGGTAATTTGTATAAAATTATTGCAAAACTTTTGGCGGTTAGATTGAAGTGTGTCATTGGAAAACTTGTTTCGAGCAATCAATCGGCTTTTGTCCCGGGTAGAAGTATTTTAGACGGAATCCTAGTTGTGAATGATGTGATGGATCTAGCCAAAAGGGAGAAAAGAAGTTGTGTGATATTAAAGGTTGATTTTGAAAAAGCTTATGATCGTGTTATTTGGAACTTTGTGAGATATGTTCTAGTTCGGATGGGTTTTGGCGCGAGATGGATGGAAGGTTGCAAATTCACCAATATCATTTCCGTCCTTATTAACGGAAGCACAACAAAGGACTTCAAGATTGAGAAAGGATTTTGCAAAGGAGATCCCTTGTCTCCCTTCTTATTTGTTTTGGTGATGGAGTTCCTAACGGCTCTAATGAGGAAGGCGAAAGAAATAGAAGAATTTCGGGGGTTTAAGGTAGACGTGAATGATGAGGTTGATTTGCTTCAATTTGCGGATGACAAAATTATCATTTATGAGGGAGATACCGCAAACTTTTGGAGTATGAAAGCTATCCTTAAAGGTTTTGAGTTATTGTCGTGTTTGAGAATAAATTTCTATAAAAGTAATATATATATATATATATATATATATATATGGGATTAATGTTGATGATTGGTTCCTTGAGGAGACTTCGACTTTTCTTTCGTGCAAGTTGGGAAGCTTACCGTTCGAGTTCCTAGGTGTTAAAGTGGGTGGTAATCCTAGGAATATTTCATTGTGGAAAGATTTGATCTCTTTTTTAAGAAAGAGGTTAGTTGTGTGGAGAGGCTAGAATCTTAGCATAGCGGGGCGGGTGGTCTTGATCAATGAGGTGCTTAATGCTATTCCTATATATTCTTTATCTTTCTGTTAGCTGAAGATTACGTTTGAGAAGAACGTCCTTCGAAGGTTTGGAATTCGAAGGAAGATGGTTATTGATGATCTTCAAAGATAAAAATGGCTACTGATGGCCATGCTTCGAGAGTGATGTTTAAGTTGGAACAACGATAGTGAGCGCCGAAGCTAAATTCGAAAAGAATGGTCTTTGGGACTTAGACGTTTTTTGCGAAATATGCGAAGTACTGAAGCTTAGCGTGTTTTCGTGGCATTCTCAATTATAATTATGTTGCCACGCGTCGAAGGAAGATTCAGGCGGGATGATTTGAATTTTGAAGTAGTTTACGTAACCGCACGAAGACAGATGGCATCCCTGGATTTTCTATGGGCAACGTGGCATTAGATTAGTATAGGACCGTTAGGGTCGAAATTAGTATAAATAAGGGTCTTAATGTTAGGATTCTGTGTGTTCATTTTGTACAAATCACTCACATATTACTCAAGTATCAAGTGTTAAGAGAAAGAGTTCGCTGAGAAATGTACGTATGACACCAACACCAATTTAAATACATGTGTATTTTGCTTTTTATCCAAGTATCTCTCGATATTTCTGCATTTCATTTATTTCATGTCATTTATATTCCTGCACTCTTTACTTTCATGTTATTTAACTTTCGAAGCATTTAACTTTTCTGCACTTTAAGATTCTTGCACTTTTACAATTCTGTCTTAAACTTTATTTTTAACTTACCCTTCGCTAATGTTATATTCACATGTATAACAAGGTGATTGCTAATCTTTATTTCTTTGATTAAGTATTTCTTATTTCAAGACACACCAATCATAGACATAATTCGAACTATCATGAATAACAACCTATTTAACTATGTCCTAGGATCAATCTAGTCGATCCTGCGAGTAACCAAATCATATTTATTATAGTTTGGAAGACTAGCGGTTGTTTACCGGAAATCACCGTAAACACTTTCTACAAAGCTCCGTCGAAGGTGCTTAATGAAATTTGATCAATTCAAAGCAAGTTCTTGTGGAGTACGTGGTGGAGATCTTAATAGAACGATACATTGGGTGTGTTGGGACACCGTTTGTAAATCTAGAGATGAAGGCGAATTAGGCTTTAAAAAATGTGGAAATTATGAATGCGGCGCTTATTAGCAAGTGGAAGTGGATGGTTTTACCCGAGAAAGATGCGTTATGGTGGGGGTGTTCTTAAAGCTAGATATGGTAATGTGAGACTCAAGGTTTTGGTAGGAGATATATCAGTGGTGGGAAAGAATGACACTATATGGTGGAGAGATGTTTTGATATCGGATAATTACAAAAGATTGCTTGATAAGCATTTTACAAGGGCGGTGGATTGTAGTGCAGGGAATAGAGAGGAGACTCCCTTTTGGTATGCTTGTTGGCTAGATGATCAGCCCATTATGGAGGCTTACCTGGAGCTGTACCAGGAGGCGGATAACCATCTCATTTCTGTGGCTGAAGGGGGGTTTTCGGAGGCGGATGGCTGGAATTGGAATGCCCAAGCGCTGTTGGCAGCGAACAGCAGTAGTATGGTAGATCTGGCGCAGGAACTAACCATAAAGCTGCAACAACGTCGTTTTCTAGAGGATTCTTTGGATTAATTTGCACGGAGAGTAGCTTCGACGGGTGTGTGTTAAGTCGTGTTACGATCGCTTCAAACCCAATATGTCGGGCCCTCCTCTTAGTTCGGTCCTGGTAAAAGCTGTGAGCTTCTTGTGGAAGGTCAAAGTTGAAGGATAGAAAAACACTTAGAAAGGGGGGGTTTGAATAAGTGTAGCTTTAAAAACTTGACAGATAAAAATAAATTGCACAGTTATTTTTATCCTGGTTCGTTGTTAACTAAACTACTCCAGTCCACCCCCGCAGAGATGATTTACCTCAACTGAGGATTTAATCCACTAATCGCACGGATTACAATGGTTCTCCACTTAGTCAGCAACTAAGTCTTCCAGAGTCTTCTGATCACACACTGATCACTCCAGGAACAACTGCTTAGATACCCTCTAAGACTTTCTAGAGTATTCTGATCCACACGATCACTCTAGTTACAACCTGCTTAGATACCCTCTAAGACTTCCTAGAGTATTCTGATCCACACGATCACTCTAGTTCCTTACAACTTAATGTAATCAATTCTAAGAGTATTACAATTGCTTCTTAAAAGCTATAATCACAAACTGTGATATTTCTCTTAACGTTTAAGCTTAATCTCACTAATATATTACAACAGCAATGTAGTGAGCTTTGATGAAGATGAAGATTCTGAGCTTTGAATAGAACAGAGTTTCAGCAAGTTAATATGAGTTGTTTTGTTCAGAATCGTTAACCTTGCTTCTCATCAGAACTTCATATTTATAGGCGTTGGAGAAGATGACCGTTGAGTGCATTTAATGCTTTGCGTGTTCCGTACAGCATCGCATTTAATGTTATACGCTTTTGTCAACTACCTCGAGCCTTGTTCACGCTGTGTCTACTGACGTTGCCTTTAATAGCCTTTAACGTTCCTTTTGTCAGTCAGCGTAGCTTGCCACTTGTACTTCCTTCTGATCTGATGTTTGTGAATACAACGTTTGAATATCATCAGAGTCAAACAGCTTGGTGCAAAGCATCTTCTGATCTTCTGACCTTGAAGTGCTTCTGTGCGTGATACCATCAGAACTTCAGTGCTTCTGATCTCATGTTCTTCTGATGCTTCCATAGACCCATGTTCTGATTCTGCTTCGACCATCTTCTGATGTCTTGCCAGACCATGTTCTGATGTTGCATGCTGAACCCTTGAGACAAAGCTTCTGAGCGCTGAATTATGCATACTCTTTATATATTTCCTGAAAAGGAAATTGCATTGGATTAGAGTACCATATTATCTTAAGCAAAATTCATATTATTGTTATCATCAAAACTAAGATAATTGATCAGAACAAATCTTGTTCTAACAAAAGTCCCCTCTAAAATTTTGTTTTTTGGTTGGCGGTTCACTTATAATAGAATTGCAACAAAAGATCATTTGTTTAAGAAGGGAGTCTTGGTGGATGTCAATGATTTATTGTGTGTCATGTGCTTGAAGGAGGAAAAATCTTTATCGCACTTATGTGGTGATTGTGAGATAACTTCAAGAATTGGAGAAGAGTGTTTAATTGGATAGGCCTCGGTTCAGAGATGTCTTATGAGAACTTTGTTAGCTTCTTCCTTTGTTGTGATACAGTGAAGTGTTTGTCCAAGAGAACCATTGTGACGGTGATTTGGTTGGTAACGGCGTGGCGGTTATGGTTGAAGCGTAATGGTATTATCTTTAAAAATGAGTTATTTAGTTATTCTGAATGTATGTCGGATATAATCCTTTCTTCTCGGAACTGGCTATTATCCTTCTACAATCTAGGAGAGCTTTGTAATTTCCATACTTGGAATATTCTACCGCTCGTATGTTTTGAGTTGTTGGAGTTTTCCATTTGTAATGGGCGGAGTATCCCTTATACTCCCTTGATTAATCTCATTGCTTATTTTTTTTAAAAAAAAAGTCAAAACATATGAAAATTTTAAGTTAGATCTTTTTAGGTTAGGTACAAATTTTTGTTTCAATTATTTTTTAGAGGGAGTCGACTCCTAACATGTGTCGACTTCTAACATAATTTTTCATAAAATAAATCATATTTTTCACTTGTCCAAATACTTTTGAATTGTTCTATAAGTGTCCTAAGATAAAACTACAACCTAGAGATAGTAAGATAAAATCCAATATACAAATATTAAAACATGTAAGTGAGAATATTGCACTCACAAAGACCAATAGTTAGTTATATATATAACATGTTAGTTGTAATAGTTAGTTACAAATGCAAAATTTGTTATTTTTTTAAATAATTAATTCTCCCTCTTTCTTTCTTCATCTTCTATCTTCTCCCTTCTTGTGCTGAGTCTTGATCTCCAACCAAAATCACTACGTTCTTGTACTGAATCTTAAGGTTGGTTTTTACCGTGTGCTTGTTGTAATTGTTTTTTTAAAGAAATTTCATTGTTATGAATTATCATCTTTCAAGAGGCTTACATTTAATTTCTTGGCTGGTATCTTTATTATATTTTGTTAAAGTTTGTATGTCGAGTGATGAGTGTGATGTCATCTGTTTTACAAGAGAAATGTTATCTGCTCTGTTTATCAATAAATGTTAGTGATGAGAAACAAAAAGAAAATTTCCATACCAACTCAGCTAGTTTCCTTATACCTGCTGCATAACTCTTTTATATATATATATATATATATATATATATATATATATATATATATATATATATATATATATATATATATATATATATATATATATCAAGATTAGGGTTTTAAAAAACAGTCGCGGTTGTGTTGCGGTCGTGTATCATCTTACGCGATTTCGGTCGGTACATGTGTTATGTTGCTGATAACGTTCATTCGCCGTGATGTGATGTAAGGTTGAGGTCTTGATAACATTCGCTGTGATGTGTCGTGTATCATCTTATGCGATTCCGTCGGTACATGTGTTATCTTGCACAATAAAGTTATTGGACCTGAGCAGTGATTTTGATGTAAGGTTGAGGTCTTGAATTTCCGTTTGTGTTACGTTCTCGAGCTTGAGGATCACAGTTTAAAACTAAGATGAGAGGACTAATTTAAACAAAGGAGTTATATTTCTTGGTAGCAACTTTAGATTTTCATGTGACTTGTGAATTTAATTGATTGAATTCATTTGATAGAGCACTTCTTTCATGGTTGATTGTATAGCAATATGTTAGTTAATTGCATTTTTAAAGTGGTCATGTGTTAATTTTGGAGACAATTTGTCGATAACAAACTTAACGCCTTTCCTTTCCGGTGTAACTTGTAACATCAATAACAAACTGAGAATACAGTGTTGATTCTCATTAATTAATGCTTCCAACTTCCTATACAATACTCCAGCAGCAGCCGACAGTACATACTGCGTAGTGAACAGCTAAGAAATGTTAAGAAATTTGCTTTTATGTAATTTTGTTTTACCTTATGAAAAATTTTAAACGGGATTAAGTGAAAAGAAGAACTTTTTTACTTAAGATAAAATATGCATATGTGTGTTATGCAGAGTTGTTTGAACTAGTGTACTCCATTCTATGGAATGTACTAATTATATTTTGATGTTACTTTGAAATCTCTATGTAGCAATATTATAGGTGGGCACAAGTGTGATATACTTTGTCAATATTTTGATGTAACTTTGACATTTTTAATTAATGTAGTAATGTGGATTTACACACGTTTGTTTTTTTTTACACCGGTTGCTACTTTTTGCTTTACTTCTCTTTTAATGATATCATACATTTGACTGACATTAAAAATATCATGCAGTTAACCTATATATTTTACGACATTAGCATGGCTACATCCAGGAAGGTATATATATTGTTTCTTCCCAACATTCTTGTTTTCTCGTATTTGAATTATTTGTGCATATTAGTGTTTTATCGAAATGCATGTTTATAGTATTTTTTTATTTGTTTAGTAAATAAACTTTTATTAAATTCAAGCTTATAAATTTAAGTTTACACCTTCTCATTCATTAAAAGTTTTATCATATGATGGTTATTTTTTGGGATTCATTCATTCATGGTTATAAATAGGAGGGTAGAAATGATATACTCAAATTTATATAAAAACCTTAAATTAATTAGTCAGTAATTGAATTGGTTACCATTTTATTTTAAGTTTGACAAGCATCCTAGCTTTGAAATCCATTTTTGAGACAATCTTAGCTATGATTCCTTTTTGTTTCTAAATTTAGATAAGTGTTGTTGAGTCATTGGATTGGAGAACAAAGATAAGTTTCAATCCAATTAGAAGTCAAGAGCAAGCAAGTATGTGATTCTCATTTTTTATTATATAATTCTAATGCTATATAAATTATTGCAAATTTATTTATTAACTATTCTTGTAGATTGTTGCTTTGCGTTTGTTGTATGTGGTATTATCGAAATACTCCACCAAATCAAATATGGTGGAAACCTGGTTGAACTATCAACACAGGATCTCTACAATAATTTGGTAAAAACTAAGGAGCAAAATGAGAATGGAAGAAGTGTTTACGATACATTGGTATGGGTTCGCGATAATGGCTGTATTTTAGCTAAGGACTGCACTTATAAGGGAAGGTTTATGCCAATAAATTATATTCGTCAGGTATTATATATGGGCTTTTTCATATATTTCTTTTATAACATTTCTTATTCAAATAAATATATGTGTTTTCTTATGCCAATATTTTTAGCCATTCATACGTATTGAGACATTCGAATGCATAAACCTTCAAGAGAAAGTGGACTCAAAAAATGATTTAAAAAGACTTGAAAAGAGGGTAAAAGAAAAGATGTCAGATGCACCTCTAATTGCTGAAATACTGTGGATCAACGAGATGCATAATTTGAGAGGGGTGAGTTTACCAGCCTTAAATTACTATTTTATTAAAATTTTAAATCAATTTGTTGATAAATTTCAATGCTACTCCTTCAGGATTTGGTATATTCTGGGCCGGAACATGAAAGCGCTTTTGAGAAGACTGAAAAGCATGGAGTAATTATTCTCGGATTTGGAGAAGAAATATTAGAAGAAAAAAAGAAGAAGAAATTGATTAAATATTGGATCATTAGGAACAGCCATGGACCTGAGTGGGGTAACCATGGATATTACAAAGTTGACCAAGCTCCATGTCATGGTAGATTGTTGGTTCAAGCAGTCTGGGTGGTCAAAGGTTTAAATGATGTTATAGGTTGACAATATTAAGTTTTATTTATTATGTTGTATCACTTAATACTATACATATATTTAAAATCACATGTTTATGAAATTTTTTAACCATAGGTAACTTTTTATTAATGTAACTTTCAATATCTTTATTCATTACGTGCATAAGATTCTCCAGCTTCGAAGTACGGTACTTTTCATCTTCGGCTTTCATTCCTTTTTTTGTTGAGTCTATGTTGCTTTCATCATATTTCGTTCATTTTGAATATGCTAAAGTTAGTATAAGAGTACATGTTTCATATGCTTTAAGTTTAGATTTGCAAATGCATATGATTTATGTTTAGATTTGCATATACGTATGCTTTAGTTTTTGGATTAGATTTTGGTGTGTCATTCACATTATTATTTGTGTATAAATTTTACAAGTTGTTATGGAACGTAGTTGGATGAAAGCCGATATATTAGGTATGACTTATGAGAGAGGAGTTCTTGAACTACTTGAATACGCTGATAAAAATCTTTCCGACAACAATGGTATATTTTATTGTCCTTGTGTTGTTTGCGCGAAGATCAATAAAGGTACAAAGGAAGAAATATTCCATCACCTTTGTTGTGATGGTATATGTCAAAATTATATAATATGTACTTTGTATGGTGAGGTGGATAAAGAGGAAAGTCGGGCGTCACAAAGTCAAAGAATGGATGAAGATGAATATAGAGATGATCGACTAGAGGACATATTCTGTGATATTGGGGAATCTTCTTTTAAGAATGCTCATATTTATGATACTTTATGTAGTAAAGACACCCCTTTATATAAGGGATGCACAAGTTTTACACGATTGTCGAGAGCGTTAAAGTTATTTAATCTGAAGGCAAAAAATGGATGGTCGGATAAAAGTTTCACAGAATTACTTGATTTACTAAAGAAAATACTACCAAAAGATAATAAATTACTAGATCGTTGCTATGAGGCCAAGAAGATATTGCGTCTAATGGACTTGGAATATATCAAACTACATGCTTGCCCTAATGATTGCATATTATATAGAAAATAGTATGAAGACTTGTATCAATGTCTAAAATATGGTGTATCGCAATATAAGCTTGAGGCCAACAACGATGATGACAATAACTATGACAATGTTAGTATGAAGCATCCTCCTGCTAAAGTGTTATGGTACTTGCCAATAATTTCACGATTTAAGATACTTTTGGCTAATTCGAATGGCGCAAAGAATCTTAGATGACATGCATATGAAAATAATTGTGATGGAAATTACATTCGCTGTGTAGCTGCTTCGTTGCAATGGAAGAAAATTAATGCGTCGTATTTGAATTTTGGAGTTGAGACAAGAAACCTTAGGCTTTGGCTTGCCACCGATGGAATGAACCTCTTTGGTAATCTGAGAACTAGTCATTCTTCGTGGTATGTTCTTCTCACTATTTATAACCTATCTCCTTTGTTGTGTGTCATACCCCAAAATTTGCCCACATTATTTCTCCTATTCAAGTTTCAAATCAATACATAAAGCTTCAAGACACACCCTCCTAAACAAGGCTCAGAAACTAGGGTTTGGTTTGTTCAAATGAAAATCACTGAATCAATGGCTCAAGGTGGTTCCATAGGGTCACAAACATCCCAAAGAATCTCCATGCAAAGTTTCAAGCCAATCAGAGAAAATTGAGTCCCTCGAACCTTGACTAGGTCAACAGTCGACTCTCAAGGGCAAAATGGTCATTTCAAGTCAATGCACAGTCAAAATTTAAGATATTTGGTCAACAATATCCTCATAACCCTAGAATCATCATTTGATCAAAGGTTGATCATGATGATGCAAGGAAGGATCAGAAAAGTCAAAAGTCAAAAGTTACTATTTTTGGCATGAACTGAAAAAGTCAACCAAACTTTGAAAATTCACCAAATATTCATACTTCATCAGAAAAATTCCCACTAAAGCTCGTTTTAAAGTAAATTCATTCCTCTATCCAATGGTTCAAGAATCAGAGCTCATAGGTCAATGGTTTAAGAGATATGGCTTCATACATTATAGGTCCTTTTTAAAAGTCAACAAAAAGACACTTTTTTCAAAAGGACATAAAATGAGCATGGAAAATAATTTTGATATGAGACCAAAGACAATGGTTAGAGGACTCTTCAAGGTTTTTAAAAAGTCCTAGAACACTTCCATACCTCAAAAATTGAGAGAAATAGGCCTTGCTAAAGTTGGACTATTTTTGAGAAAAAATGTGAAAAGAAAAGGTTCAAAATTCCAAACATTTCCAAATGGGCCTATGTTTTCTTTATCTAAAACTTCATCTTAGGCCCATGCACGCCCCAAAATATATATTCTTATATTTTTATTATTTTTATTGATATTTATGGTTTTTATTTATTAAAAACTATAATTTAATCATGAAAATATTAAAAATAAAATATATGATTTGTTTGTTCAATTATGAGCCAAAGATTCAAGCAAATATTCTCCAAAATAAATCAAATTTCGTGCACTTGATTATTGGATCATTTAAGCTAAATTTGGAAGGATTCCATAATATTTTTCAATCAAATTTCTCAAAAATTCAATCACAAGATTCAACAAGATTTGCCCAAGTTATAGTGACCTAATAGGCTCTCTATAAGTAGACAAACCATTTAGAAGTGAGGGTTCACGAGTTTGCTGCAGCCAAGAACCCTAGAGCCCGAAGCAAAAAAAAAAACTCAAAAAATCAAAGTTCCAATTCTTAATTGCAGGACGATTCAAGCGTTTGTGTTGATTGCAAAGCATTCCTTGGTGCTCACTGAAGCTTTTCCGATCGTAGCACGCAAGAAACACGTTCAGAATCATCCCGAATTCCTCACGGTCTGCCTTACTTTAAACTTGCTCGATTTACATTTTTCATGCATCATTGATGGATTTAATTTGCATATTCGTGTTTGATATCATGTGGTGATCGTTTCTGGAGAATTATATGCATTATTATGGTGTAATGAACATGTTACCATGTTAGGGTTCGGACCTGCAAATTAGGGGTTTTTGACACAGGTTTCTTTTGATTCAATTGAGGCCATGACCAAATTCGTGAGATCCTTACGAACGTGATGGACCTATCGCGAAAAAAATCTGTGCGTGTTTGCCTGTGTTCGCTATTTTTCCAGGTGTAATATCTCGGAGTTTTTACAGCGTCCTGGTAATGTGCGCTGTAAAAAAGTGAGTCTCTGAAAATCCGTGAAGAAGATGATGCGGTGGCATCATCTGGTTGGCCAGATTCAAATGAAAAACGCGCGCAATGGTTTGTCTCTCAGACGGATCCGGTGCGTGCCAGCCCACGTATGTGTGATGCAACGCTTCCATCCAGGCCATCCAATCGTCATCTCTGCAGATCCAACGCTCATGAGGTTGAGGGTGTACCAGAATACACGCGCCTGCGCTACACTGAATCGAGAGATAAGTTTCTTTATTTTTTTTACTTTTAATTATATAAACCTTTTTTTATTATATATATATATATATATATATATATATATATGTATATATATGTTTTCAGCCAATCAAATTTCGTTTTTTATAAAAAACTATTTTCTTATTTATTTTATAAAACATTTATTATATATTTTAATTGTAAATAAGTATTAAAATTGATTTAATTATTTAAAAACCTTTAAAAATTCATATTTAATTCATTAAAATTCTAAAAAATTCTAAAAAAATTGTTTTTGTTCTCGATTAAATTATTTCGTCCTGATTTAATTAATTAGGTCGCGAGACCAATAATTAATTAAATCGCTTATGTTCTCTTATTTGATTTACACGTAATCAGGATTTTTAACGAACATCTCCTACACTAAAAACTATATTTTTCGTATGGCTTTTCAGGGTTACCTTTCGAGCGCCTCCCGACAATGCGCCTGATCAAATACAAAAGCTAAGTATTTTATTTATTTAAAGTCTTTTTTTTTGGTTTGTTTCCTTTTTGATTTTAGGGTTTGCCCTTATATTTCTGAACGGTGCATACATTCACTCCCTCTATTTTTCTGCCTTTGCCTCTTTTCAGGGTTAACCTTAAGGCATCCTCCGACTATCAATCACCTCAGATCAAATGCAAAAAGCTAAGTGCCCTTCATTTAATTACTTATTTCAAATTATTGTCTCGACCTTTTTATTTTAGGGTTAGAAACGTTCGCCTCTGAATTAGCCATACACTCACCCTATTTTTGGTTTGTTTGCCTTTTCAGGGTTCGTTGATTGCCAAAGCTACGAGTTTGGTATCCCTAAATCTTTTATTCTTTCCGTTTAATTATTACTTATGTCAAACCCTATTAAGGGATCCGCTGGTTTCATTGTCCCCTCCCCCATATTACTGTATCTTGCCTTATATTATCTGCGTGGTTAGTAAAATAGGGAGTGACAACTATTAAATTGAATTAGCCTCATTAATTTACAAGATAATATAATTGAATATAATCACGTGATTGGTGCACACACGCACGCTTTTGGGTAACCCTCTCTGTTGCCCGTTGCCTGCTGCCTGTTGCCTTTGTGTTTTTTGCAGAATAAGCCACGTCCCTCGAATACGAGGATACCTCAGCCATGCTGCCTCGATAAATAAAGGTCATACGACCCTAAATGATGCTGCCTTCGATACACAAATATGACCTCGACCCTCGGAAGTTGCCTACGGAAAAAGGCTGAGGTATCTTCTGGCTGCCTACGAATAAGGCTTATTCTGATCCTTGCCTTAGACTACCTGCCCTCCTATGGCATGGGACAGTCTTATGGCAAAGGATATTTCGATGACCCTTCTACCTCCAAACGAAAGGCTTCCTGCCCTCTTATGGCAAGGATTGACCCTTTCATTCTGAAAGGCTAAAAAGAGACTTATCATCTGAGTTTAAGGTAATTGCCCCTAATTGCCTTGCCATGCTCTATTTTCTATATTCCTTCTCAAAATTCTTCAAAAGCTGGCTACGCTCATTTACGAGCTAAAGTCCATTTTTCCACTTTCATCTACATTTTCTGAAAACGAGCAAGCAAAGCAATTAAGAGCCCATGGAAAACCATGGATGCAAAGGGTGCCTTACACCTTCCCTTTGCATAAATTACCCCCCCGAACTTAGATTTCTTTAAAAGGTTTTTTTTCTGTTTCTTTTAGCCTTTCTGAATTTGTTTGGATAAAATAAAAGTCGGTGGCGACTCATGCTTAACCACGACATTTCGATCGATAAAAAGTCAGTTCACCGTATTACAGAACTGGCGACTCTGCTGGGGATGCTTTCGAATAAAAGAGGGGTTACCTTAAAAGTTTAGGATTCACTTTAATTGTTTTCTATTGTTTGTTTTGCTTGTTTTAATTTTCAAGGTTGTTTTGGGAATTCTGCTGTGTGAAAGGTCCTACACCCGGATCTAGTGTACCTTAAGTATGTGGCATGAGACCAGGGAAGCTGTACGACATGTATCGTTATGGTTGAACTGGTGGCCACCGTTAGTGCGACGCTTTGGTTTGTCCTGATGGCCCTTGAAACTGATCGAGGAGACGTTTGGCTACCGCGTGGTGTCATAAGCACTAATTCGCCCTTAGAACCTTAGTTGAACTTGACTTTGGCCTATAGGAAGTAGCGAGATGGCTGGCTTTGGATTCCTGACTGAAGCTGGTTGATACTCGATGCTACACTAATTGAGATTGGACTCAAGGGATGCTTTTGGCTGGCCGATTGTGCGCTATGTTGAGACAATGCCCACGAGAAAGATCAGGGATATGAGTACCATAGAACCCGGTTACTATTCTAGGACAGGTTGAACCAACTAAACGTCAGTGGGGAGGGTACTTACCTACGAACTTCAAGCAAGCCTCTAATCCTAAGGGCACTTGTGTGACTCGTTTGTGTTTGCTACTAACCTCTGTTTCCTTGCAGGTTTTTGTTAAAGTACTTGTTTTCCCTCACTATTCTATGCTGTGCCTAATGAGCTGCATTCGCATAACATACTAACTTATGTTTCCTTGCAGGTTTTGTTAAAAGGACGTGTTTGCCCTTATTATCTCACACTATGCTTAATGAATTGCATTCGCATAACATTCATGACATCATGACATCATAAACATCACATGTTAACTAACCCTTTCAAGGATCTTAGGAATTTAGGGCGCACAATTTCAGGTGCCCTTATCAAAGGTCGATTTCTTAATCAAGGGGCAAGAGGATTTATTTTCCTCTAGCCATGTGCTTTCAAATTTAGAAGTATCCCGAATCAGAGGCGATGACCCACTCGATATGGTGAGCTTGATTCTCAAAGAAAGACGTTCAAAGACAAAAATCAGATTTCTTCAAACAAAAACGCGACCAAATCACTTTCTAATGTTGCTATCTAAGTTCCTAAAGATCCTTGAAAAACATTGCACCTGCACTCATAACATCACATCACAGGTTTCTACCACAGGTTTCTCACCTCCTCGCTGTTTATTTCAGCATCATGAATCTCGAGCAATCAGTAAAAAATCTTCAGGCTCAGAACAACCAGTTCTAGAAAATAATCTTTCACTTGGCCAAGGGGCAAGAAGAATTAAAGGCACTTCTGTCCGAGAAAGAGAAGGACCAACAAAGGGAGCAAGGTGTGCAAGATAAATGGAAGTCCAAACCTAAGCGGTCATTCACTCCGTTACCCATGCCGCTATCTCAAGCTCTGCAACAACTGCTTAATCAGAACTTGATAACTCTATTGCCTCCATATTCACTTCCTACTAACCCCGCTCCTGGGTATAAGTATCATGCGAGATGTGCTTATCATTCAAATAGTCCTGGTCATGATACAGAGGATTGTGGACCGTTGAAACACAAGATCCAAGACCTCATTGATGACAAGATCATTGACTTCAACTCACCTGAGGAACCTCATATGGCTAATGCTGGGTACAATCGGAAAGGTCGCAATGAACCCAACCAATCTGTGGGGACAATTCTGATCACTACACCAGTTCCACAACAAAGACGCAAGTCAGATGCACCTAAGCGTCAGTTCACAAAGATCAACATGTCACTAGCTCAGGTGTTACAACATTTGTTGAAAGCAAACTTGATTACAGTGAGGGATCCTCCCGTGAAGCCCAACACCTCCGCTCTTAGCTATAAACCCAATGCGAGGTGCGCTTATCATTCCAATAGTCCTGGACATGATACAAATGATTGTTGGCCATTGAAGAACAAGATTCAAGACATGATCGATGCTGGTGAAATTGAATTCTATCGTCCCAAGACTCCTGTGGTGATCATTACTCCTATGCCTAATCACGACAAGATTGATTAACGTTTAGAAGGATGAACTTTTTAAGATCATTAGCTTTACTTTCATTTGCAATTTCTATTCTGTTTGTCTAAACATTCGAATTATGATAGACATTATATATTTTAATAATCATCATCAGTGCATTGCATATGTTTGTCTTGAATTAATCATTTTTGCTATCACTCATTTTAAATTATGTCTCTACTTTGCATACGTTGTGTGATATTCAACTCATGCTAAAGTTGTATACCTTTTGAGGGAGGATGACGAAAATGATACCGCAACCTCGTACAATATGCTTTTGAACGGACTGTGCTGACGATGTACATGCATTGTTTCAATTCTTAAACAGTGGAGATATAAGGATGTTAATACCTCGTCAACCCCTTTGAGCCTAAGAAGTAGAAGTTCCTTTCTTGTGCTAATTAAAACCCTTGATCATAACCTGGGGCAGGGTAGTTCTCAATTAATTTGGTTGTGCATTCTATTTTAAGAGAATCATTCAGTACACCTTTCAACAAAGGTTTCAATCACAAGCGTTCATCCGCACACATCAAAGAAGTGGTGGAGATGTCAATCAAAAGACAAGGACGGTTCACCAATCATCCAAACAAGGCAGTCAATACCTTTCAAAAAAAGAGAAAAAATGGAAAAAAACATACATACAAAGAAAAGCCTGCTAAGTCAAAAATCAAAAAGAAGACTTAGGCAAAAATCAAGGCGTCCCGCTGACTGTTAACTCAAAAGAGACAGTTCAGGCAAAAGTTAGGGATATCAAAAAGATGAAAAAAGAGAAGTCAATAAATTCCTGAACAACACAATGTTGTGACTACCAAAAGGAAGAAGTGACTGCCATCTCAAAAAAGCTCTTTGCTTGTGAACCATCATCATTATCAAACATGCAAACCCAAAAGTCTCTTGGAACCTGAATGCATAAGTTGAATTAACTGAGTTTAGGACTGAAGATCATCACGAAGAGGGGTGGGTACAATCAAATTTTGAGCCTTTATCCTTTGTTTCTTAAACCGTGAACCAAACCACGTTACAACCCTTGAAAGCCCTAATTGAAGCATGGTTAGCTCGAAAGCATACTGGCACCAAAAGGGTATCCCGACTCCTTAAGGTTACTACAAATGTTAAGTTGATATCCTGTTTTTACAAACATCACATTGTTATAAATAGCATGTTTTACAAATATCACGCTTTTACAGCTCTTGTTTTAATGTTTTTCAAAAACTCAAGACAAACGTATGCATTGCATCTCATGAATTCATTATTAAACAAATTCTGCTACATAATTTCAAATGTTAGCATCAGAAAGAACTAGCACAGGGTATAACTAATGACTAAAAGTTACCCCGACAGACAAGATTACTCCGAGAAGCAATGTCTCCTACGTATACAAGGGGCAGGACGCGTTTTGCTCAATCAATCTGGGACAAGCAAGTCAAATATCCAAGAAACTCTCAAACGCCTATATCAAGTGAGTTTCAAACTATTTCCCGATCAATTTGGGATAATCAGGTCAAAATACAAAAATCCCTCAGAAGCATCAACAATCAGGGGCATGCGCCTTAGTGGGGCCGAAGTTACCGCCCGATCAGTCAGAGGCATCATACTAAGTACTAGGGGCATGTCTCCCATAGTACGCATCTCATAAATTCCTCGCGAGGCGAATCATTCCAAAGGGGCAAATCTATGCAAATCCTGTTTGGTATCTTGAACAATAATCAGAGGCGTGTCCTAATCAAGTCCAGGAATGGTAGTTACTATAATACTGGGGGCAACTTTCAAGACACCCACGTCTTCCACGCGACCGATTTCACAAGATCATATCCCCACAGAGTAATCATTAAGAAGATATCTTCAAATGCCCTCAAAGGACATAGCTCCTCAACAGAGTTCACAACTTCGACACTATCGGATTCCCGACCTTCTTCTCTTTCCCAAACATGGTTTATTAATATCTCTCATCCCTAGTCAGGATACATCAAGTTACTGATCATCCCCAAGCAGAAATCATAAATCCCCAGTTAAGCATCTCCAAGAAAAAGATCAAAACATCAAATTCACAATGATATGGAGATTTATCTTCTCAATCGAGATGTTCCGAGAAGCACAAATCATAATCATACATCATAAGTTATACATCATAAGTCATAAACATATTCATACATCACATACACATTCCTCATTTATTTTGAGAAGCATATAACTCACGCATCATGGCATTGCATGAAAAGCTAACAATATTTGTCAGGTACAAAGATTCAAAAGCAACGCCTAACGCATGGCATTCTAGACATCTACGGATGCAATTGGGATTAGTCTAACGCACGACTCATTCCTCGACCTAACGCACGGTTTTTCCAGACATCCGAGGATGCAACTGAGAATAGTCTGATGCACGATTTATTCTCCGACCTAACGCACGGTTTTCCAGACATCTGAGGATGCAATTGAGAATAGTCTGACGCACGATTTATTCTTCAACCTAATGCACGGTTTTCCAGACATCTGAGGATGCAATTGGGATTAGTCTAACGCACGACTCATTCCTCGACCTAACGCACGGTTTTTCCAGACATCTGAGGATGCAATTTGGATTAGTCTAACACACGACTCATCCATCAACCTAACGCACGGTTTTCCAGACATCTGAGGATGCAATTGAGAATAGTCTAACGCACGATTTATTCTTCGACCTAACGCACGGTTTTCCAGACATCTAAGGATGCAATTGAGAATAGTCTAACGCACGATTTATTCTTCGACCTAACGCACGGTTTTCCAGACATCTGAGGATGCAATTGAGAATAGTCTAACACACGATTTATTCTTCGACCTAACGCACGGTTTTCCAGACATCTGAGGATGCAAGCTAGACCCAGTCTAACGTACGACACATTCTAACTCTCAAGTATATCAAGTCGGATGGCAGCTTCAAGCCTATCTCAATCATACATCTTCTCCAAACACCTGGATGGCATCTTCAAGCCCATTCCCGACAAAAGTCCCTACTTCAGCTAGGGCAAATTTCTTGGTATTCTAGTGTTCAATCATCTTCCACCTTCAGATACCGAATGGCATACAAACCACTCTACATCTTCAGGTTTAAGATAATTGAACAGGGGCAGCTGTCATACCCCAAAATTTGCCCACATTATTTCTCTTATTCAAGTTTCAAATCAATACATAAAGCTTCAAGACACACCCTCCTAAACAAGGCTCAGAAACTAGGGTTTGGTTTGTTCAAATGAAAATCACTGAATCAATGGCTCAAGGTGGTTCCATAGGGTCACAAACATCCCAAAGAATCTCCATGCAAAGTTTCAAGCCAATCAGAGAAAATTGAGTCCCTCGAACCTTGACTAGGTCAACAGTCGACTCTCAAGGGCAAAATGGTCATTTCAAGTCAATGCACAGTCAAAATTTAAGATATTTGGTCAACAATATCCTCATAACCCTAGAATCATCATTTGATCAAAGGTTGATCATGATGATGCAAGGAAGGATCAGAAAAGTCAAAAGTCAAAAGTTACTATTTTTGGCATGAACTGAAAAAGTCAACCAAACTTTGAAAATTCACCAAATATTCATACTTCATCAGAAAAATTCCCACTAAAGCTCGTTCTAAAGTAAATTCATTCCTCTATCCAATGGTTCAAGAATCAGAGCTCATAGGTCAATGGTTTAAGAGATATGGCTTCATACATTATAGGTCCTTTTTAAAAGTCAACAAAAAGACACTTTTTTCAAAAGGACATAAAATGAGCATGGAAAATAATTTTGATATGAGACCAAAGACAATGGTTAGAGGACTCTTCAAGGTTTCTAAAAAGTCCTAGAACACTTCCATACCTCAAAAATTGAGAGAAATAGGCCTTGCTAAAGTTGGACTATTTTTGAGAAAAAATGTGAAAAGAAAAGGTTCAAAATTCCAAACATTTCCAAATGGGCCTATGTTTTCTTTATCTAAAACTTCATCTTAGGCCCATGCACGCCCCAAAATATATATTCTTATATTTTTATTATTTTTATTGATATTTATGGTTTTTATTTATTAAAAACTATAATTTAATCATGAAAATATTAAAAATAAAATATATGATTTGTTTCTTCAATTATGAGCCAAAGATTCAAGCAAATATTCTCCAAAATAAATCAAATTTCGTGCACTTGATTATTGGATCATTTAAGCTAAATTTGGAAGGATTCCATAATATTTTTCAATCAAATTTCTCAAAAATTCAATCACAAGATTCAACAAGATTTGCCCAAGTTATAGTGACCTAATAGGCTCTCTATAAGTAGACAAACCATTTAGAAGTGAGGGTTCACGAGTTTGCTGCAGCCAAGAACCCTAGAGCCCGAAGCAAAAAAAACTCAAAAAATAAAAGTTCCAATTCTTAATTGCAGGACGATTCAAGCGTTTGTGTTTGATCGGTCACCATTTCTACCTAATTTCTATCATGGATTCGGTCTAAATTTGTTGATTCGGTAACACTTTGATCAATGTTTTATTGTTTTTGTTTAAGTATTTCATGTTTGATTGTTTTTATGTTTACTTTGCATTATGTTTTAATTTAAGTTATTTAGATGCTTTTTATGCCGTTTGGTTAGTTATGTACGAATTTCAGGTTTGAATAAGTCATCTTAAGTGTCAAAACAACTATGAAGGAAGGAGAGGCAAGAGAAAGATGAAAATTCAAGGTTCTGGGGTCTAACACGGCCGCCCGTGCTTCCACGCACGGCCCGTGTCAGGAGAATGGCACTCTCCATACAAAATCCAGGGGCCACGCACGGCCGCCCGTGCTTCCACGCACGGCCCGTGACAGGATGGCTGGGAGCAAAAATAAAAATAAATAGCAGCACGGCCGCCCGTGCGTCCAAGCACGGCCAGTGCTGCTGTGAGCGTGAAAACTTCCAATTTTAGGGCTTTTTCACTAAATCTCCACCTTGAGGGTACTTTAGACATTTCATTTGCCTGAGATTGGTACCTAGACTATTTAGTTGAGTTTGAGAGAATTATTTTGGGACTTTTGCATCATGCGATAGAAAATCACAGAAGAGAGAAGATAGCTTCATCAGGAGTTTTGGAGACGGAGAGATTCAAGGGTTTCCACCATTGAAGATCAAAGTCACCATTATTTTTGAGTAATGTCTACATTCTTTATTATGTCTTTCTTGAATATTATGAGAGGCTAAACCCCCCAATGCTAGGGGGGTGGTCCTGATTTGGTTTTGTAATAACGATGAATTTGTGATTTCGTCAATACATTGGTTTATATTATTCAGTTAAATTATGCAATGTTCTTCTTGTTTTCTTTATCGGTCAAATAAGGATTAATCTATGGCTAACAAATACAGGACTGTAGTTGTTAGGGTTTGTGCATCATTTGATTATAGTAGATATCACCTAGGACTAGGGATACCCTATAATTACCACATAATCTTGATTATATAAAAGCTTGGTTTCAATTTAGGTTCCTAAGGACTTAGGATTTAGGTTGGAAGACCAAAGGTTTTCTCACTAAGGACTTAGGAGGAAACACCCTAAGGATGTGGTAACTGAATGTTATGAACTTGTTGAAGAGATCTTAATTCTGAAGTGTTGCATTCCAAATCAACCACTCACCCTAGCATCTCATATATTTGATAACAAAAATCAATTTATTTTCTCATTATTTTACTTTGCAAGGATTTAATCCCCCAAAACCAAAACATTAATCTTTTGTTCAATTGAATCATATTTTACGAATCTGTATTTCCTACGCAGTCCTTGAGATCGACATTCGGGGAATTTCCCCTATTATTACTATAGAGGCAAAAATAGTACACTTGCTATTTTTCCGATCAAGTTTTTGGCGCCGTTGCCGGGGACTGCCAAAATACAGATTTTTAACTTAAGTTCAATTGAAATTTTGTTGCTCTGCGACTAAAATTTTATTTTCTGCACTTTTTAGTTTTATTTTATTTTCTTTCTTATTCTAAAAATTGTCTAATCTGTTTATGCGAGGTAAGGCCTCAGCTGAATTTCTTTTTGACGCAGAAATCGAAAGAACTTTGCACGCAAGGCGCAGACAAGCTCGTCGAGAAAATCTGGAATCTGAAGAAGAAATTATTTCAGTTCATTCTGGTTCAGATTCTGAAAGTGAAGGAGAAGTCATGGGAGAGAATCCACCAGCGCCGGAGAGACTTCTTGGTGACTACGGTGCTACAAACACGCCGGGAGGTAGACTGACAATTGTCAACCAACCGGTAAATGCGGCTAACTTTAAATTGCATCCGAGCACAATAAATCAGCTGGAAAGAAAACCTTTCACCGGAAAGGTTAATGAAGATGCAAACAAGCACCTACAGAGGTTTCTTACCATGAGTACAACTTTAAAAATTGAAGGGCATACCGAAGAGGCAAAGAAGCTGCGAATGTTCCCGTTCACCTTGGCCGAAGAAGCAGAAGAATGGTTCTACTCTCTTCCAGCAGGTAGTATCACGTCATGGGAAGAGATGGAGAAGGCTTTCTTGAATGAGTATTTTCCCGCATCTGTATTTATAAGGAAAAGGTATGATATCTTGAACTTCAAGCAGAAGGAGGGTGAGCCATTAGGAGATGCTTACAAAAGATTCAAAAGAACTCTAGTAGCATGTCCCACTCATAATATGGACAAGACTGAACAGATGCAAGTATTTGTCAATGGGCTCAGAATGAAAACAAAGCAGTTGATTGATACAGCAGCTGGAGGCTCAACAAATTTCACAACAGCCTCCGGCATCATCAAAATCATTGAAGCAATAGCTGCAAATGAACATTTGGAGTTGTATGACAGGTGTGCTAACAAACCGGAGGGAATCATTGACCTTAAATTAGAAACTTCAAAAATCCGGGTTGAAGATGCTATAGCTGCAGAAGTTGAAAAGAGACTGAAGGCTATGAACATAGGTACACAACAGGTGGCTCAAGTTCAACAAGCTCAACCTGTAAGTTGTGAAATTTGCCAAGGTCCTCACCAAACTGTGTACTGTGTCGCTACGCCCAAGCAGATTGAAGAAATCAAATTCCTAAGACAAAACAATCCGTATTCTAACACCTATAATCCAGGGTGGAAGAATCATCCCAACTTTGCTTGGAAAGATCAACAACAAAATCCTCAGAAGGCAGAGTGGGAAGTAGCTATTGAGAGACTGGTTGGACAATGCTCTCAGTTTCAAGAAGAAACCAGAAACAACCAAAGGAACACCACAGCTTCGATCAAAAATCTAGAAGTTCAAGTGGGTCAAATAGCTCAACATCTCACTCTACAGGCACAAGGTAGCTTTCCGAGTGCAACTGTGAAAAATCCGAAAGATCAAGAGAAGATTAATGCTGTTACTACAAGAAGTAATAAAGTGGCAGAATCGGAAAAAGAAAAAGAGGAAATAGATGACCCCATGGTAATAGAGGTGGACTTGGAAATAAGAGAAAACCCAAAAGAGCCAGAAGTTGTGATACCACCGGTTAAACCAGTTGAAGAAAAAAATAAGAAAAAGGCTGAACCGGCGATCAAACTACCTTTCCCTTCCAGAGTGACAAAGAAGGATTCAAAAGACAAAGACTTTGAGAAATTTACTGAATTGTTCAAAAAGCTAGAGGTGAATTTACCCTTCTTCGAAGCACTTGAGCACATGCCATTGTATAAGAAATTTCTAAAGGAGGTAAGGACAAAGAAGAGATCAGTGGAAGGAGAACAAAAGATTGCAACTGAGAAGTGCGGTTTAGTCTCGTCAGTAAGGAAGATCCCAACCAAGAGGAAAGACCCTGGAGCTGTGGCGATACCATGCACTATCAAGAATCGAATGTTCAAAAAGGCACTCATTGATTCTGGTTCCAGTGTGAGTTTAATGCCACTATCTATTTTCAAAAAGCTTGAATTGGGAGAGGTTAAGGAAAGTAAGAAAAAGTTAAGGTTCGCTGATCACACCACCAAGAAATCTTATGGGGTAGCTGAAGATGTACTAGTGGAGGTTGACAAATTTGTATTCCCTGTTGACTTCCACATCATGGACATTCCGGAAGACGAAGAAACACCTATCCTTCTTGGGAGACCCTTTTTGTTGACAGGCCGCTGCAACTTTGACATTGAAAAAGGGACACTAACGCTAAAATCATTTGATGAAGAAGTAACCTTGAAGATGTTAGGAGTTAAGAAACATAGGACAGGTGTAAATGATCAAACTTCTGTGGATATGGCGGAAAGTGAAAAAAAAGACAAAAGGCCTGAACAGCTCCAAGAAAAAGTCTCAAGCATAGCCTCTCGGGTGGAAACAACTCAGGGAGCTATCAAAAGTCCGAAGAAGGCTAAGGAAGTCAAGAAGAATGCGGGAAGTGAGTTGAAGAGAAAAGTGGTCCATTCTTATCATCTTCATGAGTTCCTGGGTGAGAAAGTAACAAGCAACAAAGTTTGGAAAATGAAATACCCTCCATAATAAAGGGTAATGGACCGTCGAGCCATGCGACGTTAAACGAAGCGCTTCGTGGGAGGCAACCCACAGTTTTAATAATTTATTTCTCTGTTTGTTTATTTTATTTTCAGGAAATAAAAGAGGGCATCTCTAGTGAAAGCTCGGAAGTGATCATTGGAGTGCAATACCCTCTGTAAGTAACCTCTCCAAGGCTTGTTCTAAAACATTGAGGACAATGTTTCGTTCAAGTGTGGGAGGGGTTCTTTTCATTTGCTTTTAGTTGTTTTCTATTGTTTTTGTTTGTGTGTTATGTTGACATTGTGTTATAGATTGACTTATGGATGCCGAATGAATGATGAATGGTATTTAGTGGATGAAAGGTGCAACCTGAACCTATTCCCCCGAGGCACCCTGGAAGTTGATGCAGCCGAAAGAAAAGTAACTGTTGGACGCAACTTGGTGATACTGGACAAAGAGGATTGTATGGTGTACCTGCGCCGGAAAAGAAGCCACATGACACGAGGAGTGCTTTGGAACCTGTAAGCTTACCCAACATGGTGAGGTTATAAAAAGCCAAACACAACAGATAATCATCACGAGAGTTCATTCAGGTATGACTTTATCATTCTGGTTTTGCGTATGTTCTACTGACACAGCATAATATGAGGACACACACTGAGGCATTTGTTTGTTTTACCACCTGAGCCTTTCTAGCCATCCGAAATTATATGTTTATCCGTTGTTACCCCAGTTGAGCCATATCCTTTTGTTTGTTATAACCATATCTGTAACCCGCAGCCAAACACTTCCATCCCTTGCTCGACATAAATGTTGTGGTTTTCAGAGTTGTGCTAAAATCTAAGTTTGGGGTAGTAATCATCAAAGAAGAGGGCATGTAAAAAAAATGAAAATAAAAATTTTGAGACATATGAATGTATGTCCCACAAAAAAAAAGAGAAAAACTTGCCCGAATGAGAGACTCAGTTACATTAAGCACTCACGGAAGAATGAGTGAAGCAAAAGAGTCTAAGTCGAATAAATTCCCATTGTAACAAGTTGAGCACAATTACGAGAAACACAACACGAATGTCGAACCCAAAACCAATTGTTTATCCATTTCCTTGTGTATCCCACCGTACCTAAACCCCATTACAACCCAGAAGACCTCGAAAAGTGTGTGAACTTTGTTAGTGTAGTGTAGGTAGAATTTATTCAAAATTAAGAGTTGATATTGCATACCTTTATTTTGTGAGTGCAAAACACTTTAACCCTGAGAGATTTGGTGAGAAGTGTGAAAAAGCTTGCAGGTAAAAAGGCACTCTGATGTGGAAGTGTGGTAGAAAGTTTGGTTCAGCAAGCCAAAGATTCTACTAGAAAGGTAGACGCAAGTTGCGAATAACATCGGCTGTGTTGTGGAAAGAAAAATCCAGGGTGACCTCTGTTTGGTCTCTTGCATCGCTTGAGGACAAGCAATGAGATAAGTTTGGGGTTGTGATCGGTCACCATTTCTACCTAATTTCTATCATGGATTCGGTCTAAATTTGTTGATTCGGTAACACTTTGATCAATGTTTTATTGTTTTTGTTTAAGTATTTCATGTTTGATTGTTTTTATGTTTACTTTGCATTATGTTTTAATTTAAGTTATTTAGATGCTTTTTATGCCGTTTGGTTAGTTATGTACGAATTTCAGGTTTGAATAAGTCATCTTAAGTGTCAAAACAACTATGAAGGAAGGAGAGGCAAGAGAAAGATGAAAATTCAAGGTTCTGGGGTCTAACACGGCCGCCCGTGCTTCCACGCACGGCCCGTGTCAGGAGAATGGCACTCTCCATACAAAATCCAGGGGCCACGCACGGCCGCCCGTGCTTCCACGCACGGCCCGTGACAGGATGGCTGGGAGCAAAAATAAAAATAAATAGCAGCACGGCCGCCCGTGCGTCCAAGCACGGCCAGTGCTGCTGTGAGCGTGAAAACTTCCAATTTTAGGGCTTTTTCACTAAATCTCCACCTTGAGGGTACTTTAGACATTTCATTTGCCTGAGATTGGTACCTAGACTATTTAGTTGAGTTTGAGAGAATTATTTTGGGACTTTTGCATCATGCGATAGAAAATCACAGAAGAGAGAAGATAGCTTCATCAGGAGTTTTGGAGACGGAGAGATTCAAGGGTTTCCACCATTGAAGATCAAAGTCACCATTATTTTTGAGTAATGTCTACATTCTTTATTATGTCTTTCTTGAATATTATGAGAGGCTAAACCCCCCAATGCTAGGGGGGTGGTCCTGATTTGGTTTTGTAATAACGATGAATTTGTGATTTCGTCAATACATTGGTTTATATTATTCAGTTAAATTATGCAATGTTCTTCTTGTTTTCTTTATCGGTCAAATAAGGATTAATCTATGGCTAACAAATACAGGACTGTAGTTGTTAGGGTTTGTGCATCATTTGATTATAGTAGATATCACCTAGGACTAGGGATACCCTATAATTACCACATAATCTTGATTATATAAAAGCTTGGTTTCAATTTAGGTTCCTAAGGACTTAGGATTTAGGTTGGAAGACCAAAGGTTTTCTCACTAAGGACTTAGGAGGAAACACCCTAAGGATGTGGTAACTGAATGTTATGAACTTGTTGAAGAGATCTTAATTCTGAAGTGTTGCATTCCAAATCAACCACTCACCCTAGCATCTCATATATTTGATAACAAAAATCAATTTATTTTCTCATTATTTTACTTTGCAAGGATTTAATCCCCCAAAACCAAAACATTAATCTTTTGTTCAATTGAATCATATTTTACGAATCTGTATTTCCTACGCAGTCCTTGAGATCGACATTCGGGGAATTTCCCCTATTATTACTATAGAGGCAAAAATAGTACACTTGCTATTTTTCCGATCAGTGTTGATTGCAAAGCATTCCTTGGTGCTCACTGAAGCTTTTCCGATCGTAGCACGCAAGAAACACGTTCATAATCATCCCGAATTCCTCACGGTTTGCCTTACTTTAAACTTGCTCGATTTACATTTTTCATGCATCATTGATGGATTTAATTTGCATATTCGTGTTTGATATCATGTGGTGATCGTTTCTGGAGAATTATATGCATTATTATGGTGTAATGAACATGTTACCATGTTAGGGTTCGGACCTGCAAATTAGGGGTTTTTGACACAGGTTTCTTTTGATTCAATTGAGGCCATGACCAAATTCGTGAGATCCTTACGAACGTGATGGACCTATCGCGAAAAAAATCTGTGCGTGTTTGCCTGTGTTCGCTATTTTTCCAGGTGTAATATCTCGGAGTTTTTACAGCGTCCTGGTAATGTGCTCTGTAAAAAAGTGAGTCTCTGAAAATCCGTGAAGAAGATGATGCGGTGGCATCATCTGGTTGGCCAGATTCAAATGAAAAACGCGCGCAATGGTTTGTCTCTCAGACGGATCCGGTGCGTGCCAGCCCACGTATGTGTGATGCAACGCTTCCATCCAGGCCACCCAATCGTCATCTCTGCAGATCCAACGCTCATGAGGTTGAGGGTGTACCAGAATACACGCGCCTGCGCTACACTGAATCGAGAGATAAGTTTCTTTATTTTTTTTACTTTTAATTATATAAACCTTTTTTTATTATTTATATATATATATATATATATATATATATATATATATATATATATATATATATATATATATGTTTTCAGCCAATCAAATTTCGTTTTTTTATAAAAAACTATTTTCTTATTTATTTTATAAAACATTTATTATATATTTTAATTGTAAATAAGTATTAAAATTGATTTAATTATTTAAAAACCTTTAAAAATTCATATTTAATTCATTAAAATTCTAAAAAAATTGTTTTTGTTCTCGATTAAATTATTTCGTCCTGATTTAATTAATTAGGTCGCGAGACCAATAATTAATTAAATCGCTTATGTTCTCTTATTTGATTTACACGTAATCAGGATTTTTAACGAACATCTCCTACACTAAAAACTATATTTTTCGTATGGCTTTTCAGGGTTACCTTTCGAGCGCCTCCCGACAATGCGCCCGATCAAATACAAAAGCTAAGTATTTTATTTATTTAAAGTCTTTTTTTTTGGTTTGTTTCCTTTTTGATTTTAGGGTTTGCCCTTATATTTCTGAAAGGTGCATACTGTTAGAACAAGATTTGTTCTTATCAATTATCTTAGTTTTGATGATAACAATAATATGAATTTTGCTTAAGATAATATGGTACTCTAATCCAATGCAATTTCCCTTTCAGGAAATATATAAAGAGTACGCATAATTCAGCGCTCAGAAGATGTATCTCAAATGGTTCAGCATGCAACATCAGAACATGGTCTGGCAAGACATCAGAAGATGGTCGAAGCAGAATCAGAACATGGGTCTATGAAAGCATCAGAAGAACATGAGATCAGAAGCACTGAAGATCAGAAGATGGTATCACGCTCAGAAGCACTTCAAGGTCAGAAGATCAGAAGATGCTGTGCACCAAGCTGTTTGACTCTGATGATATTCAAACGTCGTATTCACAAACATCAGATCAGAAGGAAGTACACGTGGCAGACTACGCTGACTGACAAAAGGAACGTTAAAGCTACTAAAGGCTACGTCAGTAGACACAGCGTGAACAAGGCTCGAGGTAGTTGACAAAAGCGTATAACATTAAATGCAAAGCTGTACGGAACACGCAAAGCATTAAATGCATTCAACGGTCATCTTCTCAACGCCTATAAATATGAAGTTCTGATGAGAAGCAAGGTTAACGAATCCTGAACAAAGACAATTCAAATTAACTTGCTGAAACGCTGTTCAAGTCAAAACTCAGAATCTTCATCTTCATCAAAGCTCACTACATTGCTGTTGTAATATCTTAGTGAGATTAAGCTTAAACGATTAAGAGAAATATCACAGTTGTGATTATCGCTTTTAAGAAGCATTTGTAAACTCTTGAATTGATTACATTAAGTTGTAAGGAACTAGAGTGATCGGTTGATCAGTATACTCTAGGAAGTCTTAGCAGTTGGCTGAGCAGAAAGTCTTAGGAGTGAACTAAGCCTAGAGTGATCGTGTTGATCAGTAGACTCTAGAAAAGTCTTAGGAGTGAACTAAGCCTAGAGTGATCGTGTTGATCAGTAGACTCTAGAAAAGTCTTAGGAGTGAACTAAGCAGTTGTTCCTGGAGTGATCAGGTTGTGATCAGAAGACTCTGGAAGACTTAGTTGCGGCTAAGTGGAAAACCATTGTAATCCGTGCGATTAGTGGATTAAATCCTCAGTTGAGGTAAATCATCTCTGCGGGGGTGGACTGGAGTAGCTTCGTTAACAGCGAACCAGGATAAAAATAATTGTGCAATTTATTTTTATCGCCCAAGATTTTAAAGTCACACTTATTCAATCCCCCCCTTTCTAAGTGTTTTTCTATCCTTCAATTGGTATCAGAGCGCCGGTTCTAAGGTGCAAGCACTTAACCGTGTTTAGAAAAGATTCAGGAAGAGAAAAACGCTTCATTTAAAAGATGGTTGATGAAAGTGAAAAGACTACATCTACATCTGGCTCTGCTGAGCAATACAACGGTAACAATGGTTATACTAGACCGCCGGTATTTGATGGTGAAAACTTTGAATACTGGAAAGATAAACTGGAAAGTTACTTTCTGGGTCTAGATGGTGATCTATGGGATCTTCTGATGGATGGTTACAAACATCCAGTAAATGCCAGAGGCGTGAAGCTGTCAAGGCAAGAAATGAATGATGATCAAAAGAAGCTTTTCAGGAATCATCATAAATGTAGAACTGTTTTGCTGAATGCTATCTCTCATGCTGAGTATGAGAAGATATCTAACAGGGAAACGACCTATGACATATATGAGTCCTTGAAAATGACTCATGAAGGAAATGCTCAAGTCAAGGAGACAAAAGCTCTTGCCTTAATCCAGAAGTATGAAGCCTTCAAGATGGAGGATGACGAAGACATTGAAAAGATGTTTTCGAGATTTCAAACTCTGACTGCTGGATTGAGAGTTCTTGACAAGGGATACACCAAGGCGGATCACGTAAAGAAGATCATCAGAAGCTTGCCCAGAAGATGGGGTCCTATGGTGACTGCATTCAAGATTGCGAAGAATCTGAATGAAGTTTCTCTGGAAGAGCTGATCAGTGCCTTGAGAAGTCATGAAATTGAGCTGGACGCAAATGAGCCTCAAAAGAAAGGTAAGTCTATTGCATTAAAATCAAATATCAAGAAATGCACTAACGCTTTTCAGGCCAAAGAAGAAGATCCTGAAGAATCAGAATCTGAAGAAGAAGATGAACTGTCCATGATCTCCAGAAGGCTAAATCAACTCTGGAAGACCAAGCAAAGGAAGTTCAGAGGCTTCAGAAGTTCAAGGAAATTTGAACGTGGAGAATCTTCTGATGAAAGAAGATTTGACAAGAAGAAGGTCATGTGCTATGAATGCAATGAGCCTGGACACTACAAGAATGAATGTCCAAATCTTCAGAAGGAAAGTCCCAAGAAAAAGTTTCATAAGAAGAAAGGTCTTATGGCAACCTGGGATGAGTCAGAAGATGATTCAGAAGATGAGCAGGCCAACTGTGCGCTGATGGCGACAGAAGATGACGGATCAGAATCTACATCAGAATCAGATTCTGAAGAGGTATTTTCTGAACTTACTAGAGATGAGTTAGTTTCCGGTCTAACTGAACTTCTGGAACTCAAGTCTCAGATTAGTCTCAAATACAAAAAGCTGAAAAAGCAATTTGAATTTGAAACAAAGAAGCTTGAGTTGGAGAATTCTGAATTAAAAGAAAAACTTTTAAAATTATCCAATAATGTTGGATCTCCTTCTGATTCAGAAAAATCCACTCCTAGTCTGAACCATATTCTGAAAGAATATGATTTAAGTTTCAGAAAGTTCTTATCTAGAAGTATTGGCAGAAGTCAGCTAGCTTCTATGATATATGCTGTGTCTGGAAACAAAAGAGTTGGCATTGGTTATGAGGGTGAAACCCCATACAAACTTGAACCTGTTGATGAAATGAAAATTACATACAAGCCATTGTATGATCAGTTCAAGTATGGCCACTCTCATGATATTAGGCACACCTCACATGCACAAAGTTTTCACATAACACACACTAAGAAGCATGTGACACAACCTAGGAAATATCATGAAACTCACATTAAGAATTATCATGCTGTTCCTCCTATTGCTTACAATGTTAAACCCAAGTTCAATCAGAACTTGAGAAAATCTAACAAGAAAGGACCCAAAAAGATGTGGGTACCTAAGGATAAGATTATTCCTATTGCAGATATCCTTGACTGCAAAAAGGACAAGGCACAACATGTCATGGTACCTGGACTCTGGATGCTCGCGACACATGACAGGAAGAAGGTCTATGTTCCAAGACCCGGTGCTTAAGTCTGGAGGAGAAGTCAAGTTCGGAGGAGATCAGAAGGGCAAGATAATTGGCTCTAGAACTATAAAGTCTGGTAACTCTCCTTCCATTTCTAATGTACTTCTTGTAGAAGGATTAACTCATAACCTCTTATCTATCAGTCAATTAAGTGACAATGGTTATGATATAATCTTCAATCAAAAGTCTTGCAAGGCTGTAAATCAGAAGGATGGCTCAATCCTATTTACAGGCAAGAGGAAGAACAACATTTATAAGACAGATCTGCAAGATCTTATGAGTCAGAAGGTGACTTGTCTTATGTCTGTTTCTGAAGAGCAGTGGGTCTGGCACAGGAGATTAGGTCATGCTAGTTTGAGAAAGATCTCTCAGATTAACAAACTGAATCTTGTCAGAGGACTCCCTAATCTGAAATTCCAATCGGATGCTCTTTGTGAAGCATGTCAGAAGGGCAAGTTCTCCAAACCTGCATTCAAGTCTAAGAATGTTGTTTCTACCTCAAGGCCATTAGAACTCTTGCACATTGATCTGTTTGGCCCAGTCAAAACAGCATCTGTCAGAGGAAAGAAATATGGATTAGTCATCGTAGATGATTATAGCCGCTGGACATGGGTAAAATTCTTGAAACACAAGGATGAGACTCATTCAGTGTTCTTTGATTTCTGCATTCAGATTCAATCTGAAAAAGAGTGTAAAATCATAAAGGTCAGAAGTGATCATGGTGGTGAATTTGAGAACAGATCCTTTGAAGAATTCTTCAAAGAAAATGGTATTGCCCATGATTTCTCTTGTCCTAGAACTCCACAGCAAAATGGGGTTGTAGAACGAAAGAATAGGACTCTTCAAGAAATGGCCAGAACCATGATCAATGAAACCAATATGGCTAAGCATTTCTGGGCAGAAGCAATAAACACTGCATGCTATATTCAGAATAGAATCTCTATCAGACCTATTCTAAATAAGACTCCCTATGAATTGTGGAAGAATAAAAAGCCCAACATTTCATATTTCCATCCTTTTGGATGTGTATGCTTTATTCTGAACACTAAAGATCATCTTGGTAAGTTTGATTCCAAAGCTCAAAAGTGTTTCCTTCTTGGATATTCTGAACGCTCAAAAGGCTACAGAGTATACAATACTGAAACATTGGTTGTAGAAGAATCAATCAATATCAGGTTTGATGATAAGCTTGGTTCTGAAAAACCAAAGCAGGTTGATAATTTTGCAGGTTATGATATTGACATATCAGAAGTTGTTGAGCCAAGAAGCAACGCATCAGAAGCAGAGCTCCTCAGAAGCAAAGAACCAGAAGATCAAGTATCAGCTTCTCTGGAGGATCTAAGTATTTCTGAAGAACCATCTGTCAGAAGATCATCCAGACTCATCTCTGGTCATTCAGAAGATGTCATTCTTGGAAAGAAGGATGATCCAATCAGAACAAGAGCATTCCTTAGGAACAATGCAGACTGTCAATTAGGTCTTGTATCTTTGATCGAGCCAACTTCTGTTGATCATGCTCTAGAAGATCCAGACTGGATAATTGCTATGCAAGAAGAACTAAATCAGTTCACAAGGATTGATGTTTGGGATCTTGTTCCTAGACCAGATGGATTCAATATAATCGGTACAAAATGGGTCTTTAGAAACAAGCTCAGTGAGAAAGGCGAAGTGGTAAGGAACAAAGCCAGACTGGTGGCTCAGGGTTATAGTCAGCAAGAAGGGATTGACTACACAGAAACCTTTGCACCAGTGGCCAGGTTAGAATCTATTCGTCTATTAATTTCTTTTGCCACTCAACATAACATCACTCTCTATCAGATGGATGTTAAGAGTGCCTTCTTAAATGGTTATATAGATGAAGAAGTTTATGTCCATCAACCTCCTGGTTTTGAAGACTCTACGTCTCCTAATCATGTTTTTTAACTTAAGAAATCATTATACGGATTGAAACAGGCTCCCAGAGCTTGGTATGAACGCTTAAGTTCTTTCCTTCTGGATAAGGGTTTCACTAGAGGAAAAGTGGACACTACTCTCTTTTGTAAAACCTTTGAAAAGGATATTTTAATCTGTCAAATTTATGTAGATGATATTATTTTTGGAACATCTAATGCTACACTTGGAAAGGAGTTTGCTAAGTCTATGCAGGCTGAGTTTGAAATGAGCATGATGGGAGAACTCAAGTACTTCCTTGGAATACAAATAAATCAAACATCAGAAGGAACGTACGTTCACCAAACCAAGTATGTGAAGGAACTTCTGAAGAAGTTTAATCTTCTGGACTGCAAAGAAGCCAAAACTCCTATGCATCCAACATGCATCTTAGGTAAGGATGAGGTAAGTAAGAAAGTAGATCAGAAGCTATACAGAGGTATGATTGGATCTCTTCTATATCTGACTGCTTCTAGACCTGACATTCTGTTCAGTGTTTGTTTGTGTGCTAGATTCCAATCAGATCCTAGAGAATCTCATTTAACTGCTGTTAAGAGGATTCTAAGGTATCTGAAAGGTACTACTAATGTTGGTTTAGTTTACAGAAAATCTAAAGAATACAACTTAGTAGGATTCTGCGATGCTGACTATGCTGGAGACAGAATTGAAAGAAAAAGTACTTCAGGAAGTTGCCAATTTCTTGGAAGTCATTTGATCTCCTGGTACAGTAAGAAGCAAGCAACTATTGCTCTATCAACCACAGAAGCAGAATATGTTGCAGCTGCTGGTTGTAGTACACAGATGCTCTGGATGAAGAGTCAGTTAGAAGATTATCAGATATTTGAGAGTAACATTCCTATTTTCTGTGATAATACTTCTGCTATATGTTTATCTAAGAATCCTATTCTTCATTCAAAAGCTAAACATATTGAGATAAAACATCATTTCATAAGGGACTATGTTCAGAAGGGTGTCATTTCTTTAAACTTTGTTGATACAGACCATCAATGGGCTGATATCTTTACAAAACCCCTGGCTGAAGATAGGTTTAAGTTCATTCTGAAGAACATCAGTATGGATTTATGCCCAGAATGAAAAGATGAGAAGTTCTCATGTATGAGTATCTTCTGAAATGAATGAGGAACATTTTTTTTAATCAGAAGTTCTGATTGAATTCTTTTAGAAATTATGATTCGGTTATTACTAACGTTTCATTGTCTAAGTTGATTCAGAACCTCTTTTAAAGCAAAACAGCTGTTACGTTTTATCTCGGGATGGTAAACCTGTCGTTGCTATTCGTGGATAAACGTGCGTGCAGTTGAAGGGACGCCGACCATAGGTAACTGTGCTAGTCACCTCATTCGTCTTTATTATCTCTCCTCCGTCACGTAACATTAAATGCTTTTCATCATTCGTTTCATTTTTTTTCTTTTAAATACTCTTCAAAATGGTTTTTGTTTTCCTATCTCTTTGTTTTCCTCTTAAAGTTTTTTTCTCTTTCTCTCTCTCTCTCTGTTTTCCTTTTCTTCTCTCAAAACCTAGCGTTCACCCTAAGTCTGTTGAAGCTCCATGACTCAAAGGCGACAGATCTCTGTGCATCTCGGGATGGCTCTTCTAATACCGCTCAAGTCAGACTCTTCTTTGATGTTGTTATCAACTTTCATCCAAAGACAGAAGACTTTCTTGAGTTATGGGAGGAGGTTAAGAATGATATTCTTAACTTCTATGTTAAGGGAAAGCCCCGTTTGCAACATTAGCTCTCTGTCTGTGAACTGTCCCTCACTTCCTCCTTGGTTCTGGGATCTCTCCTACAGTGGAGGTTTCAGTCTGGAAGACAAGAAGTCCTCCGGGATTCTTGATGGGTTGACACAGAGCGTGTCTAGCTAGGGTTCTGTTTTTAATTTTTGTAGTGATTTCCTTTTTGGAAATCCTTTTTTGTATTTGCTAGGAATGTTTTTCATCTTGTTAAACATAGGAACCTTTTGTAATATCTTTTGATTATCAATGAAAAGTTTCTTTGTGTTTTACATTCCAGTAAATGCTGTCTTTTGTCGTTTTATACATCTGAATCTTTTTATATATTCTTTTTGATGTTATGACAAAAAGGGGGAGAAAGATAAATGATAAATGATTTGATTAAATCTATCAGTTGCTGGGTAAAGGCTCCCACACATTCACTAACAAGAACTGCAAGTTCTATATGGTTTAAGTGTTTTGCAGGTACAGAGAAGTGAAGAAAATCTTCAAAGCAAACACTAGAAGCGTTATTCTGTAAAAGGAATAAGCTCTTGGAAACTGAAGCAAGCTGAGTGCTGTCAAGCTTCAGAGATCAGAAGCAAGAAAGAAGAATGAATCAGAAGCACTGATAATAGAATTTGAATATCATTGTCTATCCTGTTATGACAAAATTCTATTTGCTCTGATACATATAATGTTATGGCTCTGATACATTATTTGCTCTGATACACGTTTTAGCCTAAATGCTCTGATACATTTGGCTCTGATACATATCATGTATTTGAATATACATTTTATGTTCTAACTCGTTCATGCTGACTTTTGTCGTTTAGTTTTTGTTCTGTAACATTTCAGGATGTAGAGATGCTCAGATGATGCTCTGGTACATTCAACAATGTTCTGATACAAATCTAGCATGAAGTGATGTTGGTAGACATTCAAAGTTCTGAAGCTATCCGAGGGAAGCAGAAATCAGAAGATGTGAATGTTCTAAAAGATCCAGTAATTCAAGTTCTGAAGCTGTCCTGAATGGAAGCAGAAGTCAGAAGCTGTGAATGTTCTGAAGATCAAAGAAATTCAAGTTCTGAAGCTGTCCTGAATGGAAGCAGAAGTCAGAAGCTGTGAATGTTCTGAAGATCAAAGAAATTCAAGTTCTGAAGCTGTCCAATGGAAGCAGAAGTCAGAAGCTATGAATTCTCTGAAGACAGAAGCTCATATGATCGTCTCTACCGAAATAATCAGGGAAGTCTTTTATCAAAGTTCTTCGAGTATTTATTTCAGGGGGAGATTATTTATCTCAGGGGGAGATTGTTAATCTCAGGGGGAGACATATTCATATGCTTATGCTATAGCTGTGTAATTTGTCTTTTGCCGTTTACTCTTTCTGATCGCAAATTCATATCATTTATATATGTTTTTGTCATCATCAAAAAGGGGGAGATTGTTAGAACAAGATTTGTTCTTATCAATTATCTTAGTTTTGATGATAACAATAATATGAATTTTGCTTAAGATAATATGGTACTCTAATCCAATGCAATTTCCCTTTCAGGAAATATATAAAGAGTACACATAATTCAGCGCTCAGAAGATGTATCTCAAATGGTTCAGCATGCAACATCAGAACATGGTCTGGCAAGACATCAGAAGATGGTCGAAGCAGAATCAGAACATGGGTCTATGAAAGCATCAGAAGAACATGAGATCAGAAGCACTGAAGATCAGAAGATGGTATCACGCTCAGAAGCACTTCAAGGTCAGAAGATCAGAAGATGCTGTGCACCAAGCTGTTTGACTCTGATGATATTCAAACGTCGTATTCACAAACATCAGATCAGAAGGAAGTACACGTGGCAGACTACGCTGACTGACAAAAGGAACGTTAAAGCTACTAAAGGCTACGTCAATAGACACAGCGTGAACAAGGCTCGAGGTAGTTGACAAAAGCGTATAACATTAAATGCAAAGCTGTACGGAACACGCAAAGCATTAAATGCATTCAACGGTCATCTTCTCAACGCCTATAAATATGAAGTTCTGATGAGAAGCAAGGTTAACGAATCCTGAACAAAGACAATTCAAATTAACTTGCTGAAACGCTGTTCAAGTCAAAACTCAGAATCTTCATCTTCATCAAAGCTCACTACATTGCTGTTGTAATATCTTAGTGAGATTAAGCTTAAACGATTAAGAGAAATATCACAGTTGTGATTATCGCTTTTAAGAAGCATTTGTAAACTCTTGAATTGATTACATTAAGTTGTAAGGAACTAGAGTGATCGGTTGATCAGTATACTCTAGGAAGTCTTAGCAGTTGGCTGAGCAGAAAGTCTTAGGAGTGAACTAAGCCTAGAGTGATCGTGTTGATCAGTAGACTCTAGAAAAGTCTTAGGAGTGAACTAAGCCTAGAGTGATCGTGTTGATCAGTAGACTCTAGAAAAGTTTTAGGAGTGAACTAAGCAGTTGTTCCTGGAGTGATCAGGTTGTGATCAGAAGACTCTGGAAGACTTAGTTGCGGCTAAGTGGAAAACCATTGTAATCCGTGCGATTAGTGGATTAAATCCTCAGTTGAGGTAAATCATCTCTGCGGGGGTGGACTGGAGTAGCTTCGTTAACAGCGAACCAGGATAAAAATAATTGTGCAATTTATTTTTATCGCCCAAGATTTTAAAGTCACACTTATTCAATCCCCCCCTTTCTAAGTGTTTTTCTATCCTTCACATACATTCACTCCCTCTATTTTTCTGCCTTTGCCTCTTTTCAGGGTTAACCTTAAGGCATCCTCCGACTATCAATCACGTCAGATCAAATGCAAAAAGTTAAGTGCCCTTCATTTAATTACTTATTTCAAATTATTGTCTCGACCTTCTTATTTTAGGGTTAGAAACGTTCGCCTCTGAATTAGCCATACACTCACCCTATTTTTGGTTTGTTTGCCTTTTCAGGGTTCGTTGATTGCCAAAGCTACGAGTTTGGTATCCCTAAATCTTTTATTCTTTCCGTTTAATTATTACTTATGTCAAACCCTATTAAGGGATCCGCTGGTTTCATTGTCCCCTCCCCCATATTACTGTTTCTTGCCTTATATTATCTGCGTGGTTAGTAAAATAGGGAGTGACAACTATTAAATTGAATTAGCCTCATTAATTTACAAGATAATATAATTGAATATAATCACGTGATTGGTGCACACACGCACGCTTTTGGGTAACCCTCTTTGTTGCCTGTTGCCTGCTGCCTGTTGCCTTTGTGTTTTTTGCAGAATAAGCCACGTCCCTCGAATACGAGGATACCTCAGCCATGCTGCCTCGATAAATAAAGGTCATACGACCCTAAATGATGCTGCCTTCGATACACAAATATGACCTCGACCCTCGGAAGTTGCCTACGGAAAAAGGCTGAGGTATCTTCTGGCTGCCTACGAATAAGGCTTATTCTGATCCTTGCCTTAGACTACCTGCCCTCCTATGGCATGGGACAGTCTTATGGCAAAGGATATTTCGATGACCCTTCTACCTCCAAACGAAAGGCTTCCTGCCCTCTTATGGCAAGGATTGACCCTTTCATTCTGAAAGGCTAAAAAGAGACTTATCATCTGAGTTTAAGGTAATTGCCCCTAATTGCCTTGCCATGCTCTATTTTCTATATTCCTTCTCAAAATTCTTCAAAAGCTGGCTACGCTCATTTACGAGCTAAAGTCCATTTTTCCACTTTCATCTACATTTTCTGAAAACGAGCAAGCAAAGCAATTAAGAGCCCATGGAAAACCATGGATGCAAAGGGTGCCTTACACCTTCCCTTTGCATAAATTACCCCCGAACTTAGATTTCTTTAAAAGGTTTTTTCTGTTTCTTTTAGCCTTTCTGAATTTGTTTGGATAAAATAAAAGTAGGTGGCGACTCATGCTTAACCGCGACATTTCGATCGATAAAAAGTCAGTTCACCGTATTACATTGTGCATGAAGTGCAAGTATATAGTATTAAGTATGATGATTTCTAGACCACGAAAACCAGGTAACGACATAGATGTTTATCTAATTCCATTAATTGAAGATTTACGACTCTTGTGGGATGAAGGCGTTGAAGTTGATGATGTATATTTTGGGGAAAAGTTTAAGATGCGTGCAATGTTATTTTGCACAATCAACGACATTCATGCTTACGGTAACTTTGATGGATATAGTGTCAAAGGACATAGAGCGTGTCTTATATGTGAAGATGATAATTGTTATCACCAACTTGAGTTTGGAAACAGACTATTTAAGTTGGGCATCGGGAATTTCTAAAACCCGGTCATCCTTATCGTAGATTGCGGAAAGCTTTTAATGGAGAGGAAGAGTTTGAAGAGGCTCATGAATTTTTAACCGGGGATGAAGTTTATTAACGACAAGAACACATTAATATTGTCTTTGTGAAGATAGAAAAAGAAAAAGGGCCAATTGAGAAAAATATATGGAAAAAGAGGTCTATCTTCTCTGATCTTCCATAATGGTAAAGTCTTGATGTTAGACATTGTCTTGATGTGATGCACATGGAGAAAATGTGTGTGATAGTTTGACTGGCACACTTCTAAATATTCCAGGAAAGACTAAAGATAGTAAGACTTCTCGTCTTGACATGGAGGCGATGGGTATACGTATACAGTTGGCTCAAATAAAGAAAGGAAAAAAACTTATCTGCCTCTAGCATGTCACACTCTATCTAAAAAGGAAAAGAAAATCTTCTACGAGTGTTTGCATGGTATTAAAGTTTCCCAAGGTTTTTCATCAAACATCAAGAAACTTGTATCAATGAAAGATTTCAAGTTAATTGGTTTAAAATCTCTTGATTATCATGTGCATTGATGCAAAAACATCTACCAGTGGCTATCCGCAGAATCCTACCAAAAAATATGAGAGTAACTATAAGGAGATTTCGCTTATTCTTCAATGCCATATGTAATAAAGTTTTTTATTTAAAAAATAGATGAATTATGAGATGAGGCTGCCTTAATCTTATGTCAATTGGAGATGTATTTTTATCCATAATATTTTGACATTATGGTTCACTTACTTGTTCATCTAGTCAGAGAAATCAAATTTTACGATCCAGTTTATTTAAGGTGGATGTATCTAATAGATCGATATATGAAGATATTTAAAGGATATATGAAGAATCATCACCGATCGGAAGCTTCAGTTATTGAAAGGTACATCACAGAAGAAGCTGTTGAGTTTTGTACAAACTATTTGTCAGAAGCAGATTCTATAAAAATTCCAAAGTCTCTTCATACTGACACAGATGGAAGAGGTATTCAAGGTATAAATGTTAAGTCAATGACTCAGGATGTAGTTATTCAAGCATATTTCTATATATTGAATAATATAGATGAAGTTCAGCCTTTCATAGATACTCAAAAATACTTTTGAGGAAAAAATACCCCGATTGAGTGACAAGTTATTGTTGATTGAGCATAACAAGAGATTCATAGATTGGTTTATGAAAGTGTATCTAATGATCGTAGTGCATCTGATATACTTAAATGGTTGACGTACGAGTCAAAATACGACATTGGTCATTATACCTTTTATATAAAATCAAAAGATGATTGTAATACACAGCGGCAGATCTATTAAGGAGCTGGTGGGTGCCATCGCACCCCTCAAATTTTTATATATAATATATTTCATGCATAAAATATTAATATGTTGGCACCTGGTGCAGTGGTATGTATGGACATTTTGGCAGTTTGATCTTGTGATCAATTCTTTGTGGTTCCTTATTTTTATATATATTTTCATTTAAAACAAATGTTATATTAAGACTTGATATATGTCTTATTTGAACCAGTTTTAATATATCCAGTATTTTTATGGCACCCCTAAGAAAAATATTCAAGATCCGCCATTGGTAGTACAATGCAAATTAGTGGGGCTATTGGGGAAGCTTAATCGATGTATTTCTTTAGTTTGAAAAATAAGAATCATGTATTAGCAACTACCGCGTTCTATGGTGTTAGTGATGAGATTTGGGAGATTGATTACATTATTTTCAAAGTGGCTTTATTTAAATGCAAGTGGATTCCCAATAATGATAATGGTGTACACATTGATTACTTAGGATTCACTCGGGCCGACCTTGGCAAGGTATCTTTTACGAATGAACCATTCATCATGATGTCTCAAGCAAAACAAGTTTTCTATGTTACCGACCCTTTGCGCATATCGGGAAAATGATCAATCGTTCTCCAAGGAAAAAATCTCTCTTAGTGATGAGAGTCTTGATATTCCGCCCACACCTTTTTACACAACCGAAATTCCTACCTCATATGATGAAGTTGATGGAGATGATGTGTATGCTATTCAAATCAATCATGCAAAAGGCATATGAAAAAATTAACAAGTAAGTAATTTATTCTTTATTTATAATATATTGATTGTATGTTATCATTTCTAAGTATTTTTTTTTTGGAAAAGGTGATATATTATTCACAAAAACGAATGTCCAATAATACAAGAAAAGGACCACAATAGTCCCAAACCAAACTATAATAACAGTTGGGCCGTATACTCTCTAAGTTTTCTATAGGCCCAACTTTTGTAAACTATGGCCTCTATAATAGTATTTACATGATCTATACTATTAGATTGATTAAAGATGACATTATTCCTCCTATTCCATAGCACATAGAGAGTCTCAACAAAAGCTATTCTCAGGATCTGTGCCTTGCTTCCCTTCCTCGAAGTTTCATGCATAATCCACCTTAATTCTTCATTCCACGGCTGGGGACTGTGATCATAGCTCAACCAGTGCAGGATTTGTTTCCAAATATCATAGTTAGAAGGGCACTCAAAAAAGAGGTGATCTCTGGACTCTTCACAGTTCCTACACAGCTCACAGGTGGCATCAGTTAACATGTTGAACCTAACCAATCTATCCTTGCTTGCTTGTTTACCATGACATATCAGCCAAGCAATGAATTGTGCCCGTGGCCTGGCTTTGTTCTTGTAGAAGATATATCTCCAATCTACTTTTTCAACCCTCTTGTTGAGCTCATTGTACAGCATAGTCATCTGAAATCTATTGGAGGCAAGCAATCGATTCCATTCCACCGGTATTTGCATAACAATTCCTCTCATCTCCATAATCCTTTTGAAAATCCATGACCAGCTTGTAGACACTTGCATTGTCATGATCTCTTTCCCTTTCAAATAATACATGTGGATCCACTTAACCCACATAATATCAGCCTTCTTACACAGATTCCACAAGCACTTTATCATGGTAATCGCATTCCAAGTGGCTAGATTTATAATCCCCTGTCCTCCCTGGCTTTTGGGTCTGTAGACAATGTTCCAGGCTATGGGACTTTTCCTACTGGCATCCACCTTACCAGTCCAAACAAAAGTCCTACAAAGGGCATCTATTTTGGCAATAACAGACTTTGGCAGAGGTAGGCATTGCATCCAGTATTGAGTGATTGCAAGAATCACACTCTTGACCAGCATAACTCTGCCTGAGTAACTCAACAATTTGACAGTCCAGTGCTTCAATATTTGCAAAATTTTATCAATCAAAGGCAGATACTGATTTATACTCAGTCTTCTACTAACAATTGGCACTCCCAGGTATTTCATTGGTAGTTGCCCCTCATTAAAACCTGTGGCATGTTTCAGCACCTCCTTAGTGTCACTATCCATCCCTCCACAATAAAGCTTGCACTTGTTAGGATTGATAATAAGGCCAGTAGAGCTAGAGAAGGTATTCACCATATTCATCAAGACTTGAACAGAATGGATATCTCCCCTGCAAAACAACAAAATATCATCTGCAAAGGTCAAATTGGTAATGCCAGCCTTCTTACATTTGGAATGATATTTAAACCCTGGATCTCTAGTCTTTTTCCTCAATAACCTGTCAAAGTATTCCATCATAAGAACAAACAGCAGGGGTGATATAGGATCACCCTGCCTCAATCCTCTCCTTGCCTGCATTTGTTCAGTATAGTGACCATTAATGTTAAATTCATAGGAAACATTGGTAACAACAATCATGATCCAATTGCAGAACTCCTTGGGCATTCCAATCTCATGCAGAACCTGTTCCATGGCTTGCCACTCCACCATGTCATAGGCTTTTTGCAAATCCAGTTGTAACATGCATCTAGGAGTTCCTCCCTTTCTAGTGTATCCCCTCATCAATTCAAAAGCCATGAGTATGTGATTATGTATAACCTGACCAGGGATGAAAGCAGCTTGGTTAGATCCTACAATTTTAGGTAATATACTCCCCAACCTCTGTGTCATGATCTTGGATATAATTTTGTAAAATGTGGAGCATCCTGCAATAGGCCTATAGTCCTTAGCTGATTTGGCCTCATTAGACTTAGGGATTAAAGTCACTCCAGTTCTAGTAAAATCCCTAAGGATCCTCCCATGATTGAAGAATTCATGAATAGCGGCAACAACATCATCCTGTATTATATCCCAGCAAGCCTTGAAAAATTTGGCACCATACCCATCCATACCAGGTGATTTGTGATCCCCAATACCTCTGAGAGCCTGCTCAATCTCATCTTTAGTCACATGTTTAATCAAGGATAAGCTCTGGTCCCTGTTGATTTGAGATCCTTTCCTCATAGCATCTATATCAATATGGTGAGTGTTACTATTTGCTTGCCCCATCAATTTGTTGTATAGAGAAATGAATTCCTCCTCTATATCCTTCTGAGTATTCAAAAGTGTACCATCATCTTTCTGCAGAAATTGAATGTTCTTTGAGTTATTCCTGGCTTTAACATATGCATGGAAGAAAGCATTATTCTTATCTCCCATCCTAAGCCAATTTATTTTTGACCTCTGCATCATACTCTGCTCTTCCATTCCATTCCATCTCACAAGCTCATCAGTAAACACTTTAATTTTTTGAATGCTATCACTATTCATAGGCTGAACCTTAAGCTCCTCATATGCCATAGTAAGATTCTGTCTAGTATCCTTGATTCTCTGTTGTAAGTCAGACATCTGCTTATTCAGTTTCCTTAGATCAGGTTGCAGCCTCATAAGTTTATACCAAAGGATCTCCATGGGTCTCCCATGCGCTTGCTTAATCCAACTCTGCCTGACACAATCCTTGAAGCCCTCACAATCCACCCAGTTGTTATTAAATCTGAATCTTTTCTTAACTCTAGCCACACTAGGTTTACTCAAATAGAGAAGAGCATGGTCAGATATATGGGGCGACAAAACATTCAAAGTGCAGTCCTGATTATCCTGGAACCAGTCTATATTTGCCACTAGTCTATCAATCCGTGAATAGATTGGGTTCTCCCTCTGTTTATTCGACCAAGTGAACTGATCCCCTTTGCTTTCCATCTCACACAGACCTGTATCATTCAGCATATTAGTAAAGTCAATATATTCAGTTTCCACAACCATCTTCCCTCCAATTCTATCATTGGCAGAAGCAACATTATTGAAGTCTCCAACAGCACACCAAGGTCCAACATGAGTCCTGTGGATCACTTCCAAGTCTTTCCACAGTTTCTTTCTATGATCGAGTTGATTTAAAGCATAAATTGCAGTCAGCCAATATTTAAACTCTCCTCTGAGATCAAACACACCACAATGGATGTACTGGCTGGAGCTACAGATACTTCTAACATCTACTTTGTTGTTGTCCCATTGGATCCATATACGACCATTAGCATGATGCTGATAGTTGTCAATATAAGCACCTCTCAACTTCAATTTATCTCTGATAATGCTAGCTTTATTCTTTTTAACCCTTGTCTCTATAAGGATAGTGATATCAGTCTGGAAATTTAGGAGATGGGAGCTAATCTCCCTAATCTTCCCAGCTTTATTTAGCCCCCTTATGTTCCATGAAACTATCATGGTCCCCTATCCGCAGCCATTAGGTTATCATTCCAAACACCTAATGCTTCAAACCCATTTAAACAATCAACCATTTGAGGAGTTTCAGGGAACAGAATAGTCTTACCTCTATCTCTTCCTGATTTTTGAACTTTGGTCCATGCCTCCCCTTTAGCATCATCATTATTCTCTGCCTGGCTAGTCACAGGGGTTACAGCTTTCTCTGATTCTACAATCTGCTTTGTGACATCTGCAGTTACCTTCTTTGTTTCCCCCTCTACTTCATTATTTGAGGTCTGCAGTGGCTTTGGCCTCCATATTTTTGGCTTAGGTTTTTCTCCACACGTATGACCAACCTGAAGGCATTTTTCACAATACTTTGGACGCCACTCATATTCAACCGGTTGCTTCCTTTTCACTCCATTGTTATCTTTGATGGTGATCTCATCTGGTAGCTTCTTAGTTATATCCACCTCTACCAATATGCGGGCATAAGACACTCGGAGCTTATGAGTGGTACACTCATCCGTCACCAATGGAGTTCCCAGAGCACTCCCTATCTTGTTCAGACTAGTGGCACCCCATAGTTGCAGAGGAAGCAGTGGTAATTTGATCCAGATTGGAAGTGTGCGAAGTAGATCCTTCTTTAGGTTGAATTCAGGGCTCCACTCCTTGATCAACACCGGCATTCCACGTATCGAATAAGGCCCTTTCATCAACACTAGATCCATGTCCTCTGATTTCTTGAATCGAAGAATGAAATACCCCTCATCATGGTAGTACAAATCAGGAAGATGAACAAAATTCCATACCTTCTGCATAAAATTCTTTATTGCGTGCAAGCTCAGATCTGCTCCCATAACATACAGAATTAGTGAATTCTCCCAAAAGCGCAATTCAGAGGCGATATCTTCATCATTGATTTCCACCTCAACTTCACCTTCAGTCACAATTGGAGCAACATACGCCATGGATCTACCTTTCTCTGGATTCCGGTTATCGCTAATAACATCTACCCATAACCTCCGTGGCTCATCCTTCTCCGATGGTGGAGGTAGGGTTCCGCCCTTGGAAATCGCCTTGGGTTCCTCCGTGGTTATCACCGGCACCGTTTCGGCATAGTGCACTACGCTCTGTGTGCCTTTTCTCGTTGATCCGTTGTCCTCTCTCGCTGATATCTCTCCATCACTCTTTCCCGGTGTCGTCTCCGGCAAATTCCCCGGCGACGAAGAGCTAGACGGTGCTGCCGGCACCAAAATCCTTGGACGCCCTCGTAACCGTTTTGCTCCCATGGAGAGAAAATCTATCTACAAAGCCAATCTTGTGATTATTATAAATTATACGTCTTTATAGAGTCAAGACACCGAGAGACAAAAAAACAAAATACCAAGATACAATTATGTGATGTTTTGTAATGTGTAAATTGTAGATTCTCTCTTCTGATAAATTGTAGGATGTTTGTTCCGATACAATTAAATAGATGCAATTATGTGATATCATGAATATGATACAATTAATATTATCTTGTAGATATAATTGTGAACGTTTTTTTATTCATGAATATAATTAATATTCATATGATTTAGTTATAATGATAATAATGCTATACAATTTGGTTTTAATTTTGATAAAAGTTGAAAGTAAAAAAATTAATTTTGTGGTGATTTTGATTCAAGAATATAATTTATATTTTTCGCATAATTTTTCAAAAGTTAATAGGATAGATTACTTTTTAATTTTGTGGTGATTTTCGCATAATTTTGTGGAACGGAGGTGAGAAGAATAAGGGTTTTTAGGATAGATTACTTTTTAATTAATAGATTTTATTTTTTAATTTAAATTTGGTAAAAATTAAGAAAAAGTTAAACCATAAAGATAATTAGCATGGTAAAAAAAGGTAAGTTAGGGAGGATATAACCGCCATGATAGGTTTAAAATAATGTAGGTTATAAAAACTACAATAATATACCGTAAATATTGTCGGTTTTATAAAACGCCATTAATAAACCGACGTAACTAACACGGTTTTTTATAGTGATGATGAGAGAGAAAGTTAGAGAGGGAAGTTGTGAAAGAGTTTAGTCTTTTCTGGTTTTCAATGGCTCAGCGAGCGAATGTCTCTAGAGGTGCTTGGCAAGAGGTGACTAGAAAGGGGAGAACTACAGTCGCTAGAAACAAATGGGATATCTTGAAGAATCCCATTGAGGGTGACAGAGGTGATATCACTTCATTTTTCATAACGGACTTTGATAAAAAATGGAGAGCTAGAGATCTCTTCTTCGAATTTAAGGACCTCGGTGCGGTGGATGAAATTGTTATACCACCAAAGCAAGATTGGAGAGGCGAAAAGTATGGTTTCGTGAGGTTTGCTAATGTTGAAGATGACAGATTGCTGGAGATTAAACTAGATAATCTTTGGCTTGATGGCAGGAAGTTGAAGGTCAATGTTTCTAAGTTTAAAAGGAAAGAACAAAAAGGAAATCCCAAAGCTTTGTTTCAAGATTCTGTTAGGAATGATTCGTCCGATTCTTTCAGACATTTTTCAAAGGATGTAAAGAGGACAGGATGGGGATCTGGGGGAGTTATCAACAAAGATTCTAAGAAGCTGAATAAATCTTATCTGGAGTCATTGAAACCCAATGTTTCTGAAAGGAATATCTTAGAACAACGGGATGTATCGATGAAGAACATTTTGACTAACAGTAAAACAGGGGAAATCAGCCTTAAAGATGATATTAACAAATCTTTCTTTTACAGTTCCAATGAGGAAGAAAAATACCGCTACCGAAACGCTTTGGTGGGGATTTCGAAGGAACCTTGAATGGCTTATGGTGTGAGCAAGATCTTGTTGGAGGAGGGCATTTTCTCTGTTGTGGCAACACCTCTGGGTCCAAACCTGTGCTTGTTGGAAGAGAAAACTATTGGGGATCTGGAGAAGATGTTAAGGGACGCAGGGGAGTGGAAGAACTGTTGGTTCAAAGAGGTTTGGAGGTGGATGAAGAAGGATGTGGAATGCTTTAGATCTGTGTGGGTGTCAATCTATGGTATCCCTTGCTTTATGAGGAATATAAGATTCTGTGAACTTCTTCTATCCGATATTGGGGTGGTGGCTAACGGTGATAGCCTTGAAGTTAACCAAATCAGGTTGGATGTAACTAACCTGATGTCGTTCACAGACCAGTTGGAAACGATTAATAGAAAGGTTGTTGTCTCTGTTGCGGTGAGTGGTTCACCATTCTGGTGAAGGAGGATGCGACAGTGAGGGTGGGTGATATGGAGGAAGTGTGGATGGGATCAGTGTTTTCATCGGAGGTATCGGTTGACTCAAAAACGACGGCGGACAGAGAATCGATAGAGGAAGAGGAGGAGGCCACAGGTTGCGTGTGGGTCGGCGAAAAAAGTACGAGTTTTTCGAGACATGTCATATGTTCAGAGAAACCTTCATCAGAGGAGCAGGGAGGAAAGAAGCTCGATGAGGGAGCTAAGGTTTTAGGCTACAATGAGAGTAACCTTCCGCCAGTAAAGGAAGCACAAAGTTGTTCAGATAGCATTTCAGGTGAAAGTGTGTCTAGGGTGGTGTGTTCCGGGAACGAAGCTTTTCCTAGGATGGTGTGTCCAGATAGTACAGTAGGGGCGAAGAAGGTTATGGTTGAGGAGAGAGTCAAAACCCCTAGTAAAAAGGTCATTGGTGATGTCTGACCTACTGGCTTTGGGCCTAAAGAAAATTTGTTGGTGGGCCAGTTTCTTTCTAAGCCCAATAGCAGCGCTTCGTTTTTAAATAAAGACGCTTATCCTGTTTTGTCCTTTAGTGCTGATCTTTTTAATAATAAATTTGCTTCTTTATTGGTGGGACCGTCAAAAGAGACAAAAGAAATTGTTATTAAGGATGTTGACATATCAATGCACGACGTGGGAAGGGTTAAAGGTGTATGTGAGCTGCTGTCTTTTGATGACCAGTGCAGAAAGCTGAAGAATTCTAAAAAGGTGAGAAAACGTATGCGGGAGGTTTTTAATTTGGGTGATAGAGTGGAAAATTTTAATTATCCTCCTGAGTTGGTGTTTCCATTGCACTATGGTAATGACTATAAGACCGTTACTGGGGACAGCTCTGAGGGGCAATCTTTTTCGAACAATTCACTTACGCATTCAGATGTAAGAAATTTCAATGCTAGAGTGATCAAGAGGGGTTTGGGAAATTCGTCCGAGGGGCTGTGGAAATCTATGAACATGTTAGGAATTTCAAATTCTTCGGAATTTTGCAATCCAATTAAAAAATTGGAGGAGATGGAGTTGCGTGGTCACAAAGGGAGAGAGGTTTTGAAGGTGAACAACAATGGGTTGAAATGATTATTTTCTCTCTTAATATTAGAGGAGGTGGTAAGAGAGTGAAGAAGAAGAGAATTGGCTTCAACATTCAAAGAGGAAGGGTTGACTTAGCTTTTTTATAAGAAACTAAGTTGAGGAATTTACAGCATCATTGTGTTAAGGAATTGTGGGGAGATGAGTGGGTGAAGTGGTCTCATTTGGAGGCCGAAGGAGCTTCGGGATGTATTCTTATTATATGGAGGAAAGATTTTTTCAATCTTATCTATAGTTTTCGCGGTGAGGGTTTCTTAGGCGTTTGTGTGGAAAAGGAGAACAAAAGAATTTATTTAGTCAATATTTATGCTTCTTGTGATCACAAAGCTAGAATGAATTCTTGGAGAAAGTTAGCGGATTTGAAGAGGAGGAGTATAGATGGCTCTTGGTGTATAGGAGGGGATTTCAACCTTGTTACGTCTTTGGAGGAGAGAGTTGGTATATCGAAGAAGAATTTTAAAAGGGAGATGGAAGATTTCAAAGATTTCATCAAAGAGATGGAGTTGGTGGATCCCCCCACGATAGGAGGTAAGTTCACTTGGTCTAATAAGTGTGGAAGTGCTATGAGTAGATTGGATAGATTTCTTTTATCATCATCATTTATTGATGATTGGAAGGTTGAAGGCCAAGCTATAGGAGAAAGAGATGTGTCAGATCATTCCCCCATTTGGATTCAAGATAACAAAAGGAATTGGGGACCTAAACCTTTTAGATTCAACAATCTTTGGTTTAGTCACAAGGACTTTTATGCTTTTGTGGAGGAGGAGTGGAATTTGTTGGAGGTGAAGGGTAGAGGGGATTTTTGTGTAGTAGAGAAATTGAAGGCTCTAAAAAGTAAAATTAGTACGTGGAATAAGGAGGTGTTTGGGTGGATAGATCTTAACATTGATGAGGCGGGAAAAGAGATTCACTTTTTAGATAACAAGTTTGCTCATTTTGTAGGTAATGTTCCGGAGGCGGAAGTGGTAAAAAGATCTAAGGCGGCTATTGAGTTTTGGGACAACCTTTCCAAAAAAGAAGGATTTCTTCGCTTAAAGCCGGGGCAATTGTGGCTAGCCGAAGGTGATTGTAACACGAGGTATTTCCATAATTCTCTTAAAGAGAGAAGAAAGCGGAATTCTTTGTGCTCTCTTACTTCTAGTAGCGGTGTGCTTGAGGATGTTAACGAAGTCAAAAATTTCACGCTCAACTACTTCAAGTCTTTTTTCAAAGAAGTGGAGGAGGGTAGGCCGAACATTAATGGTTTGGATTTGAAGAAGCTTCATGATTCGGACGGGTTGAGTATTGAGCGTCTGTTCACGGAGTTGGAAATTAAGGAGGCAATTTGGTCGTGTGATGGTAACAAAAGCGCGGGGCCGGATGGTTATTCTTTAGAATTTTTCAAGAGGTTTTGGGTTGTGATTCAGGAAGATGTGTTGAAGATGTGCAACGACTTTTATAATAAGGGAACTCTTGTGAAATCTATCACTTCTTCTTTTCTTTCTTTGATTCCAAAAACAAACAACCCTCAATCCTTAGGCGAATTTCGACCCATTTGTTTGGTGGGAAGCATTTACAAAATTTTAGCGAAGATTTTGGCGGCTAGATTGAAGGAGGTTATTGGTAATTTAGTGTCTACAAATCAAACCACTTTTGTCCCGGGTAGAAACATGATGGATGGTGTGCTTTTGGTTAATGAAATTATCGATTGGTCGAGAAGGAAGAAAAGAAATTGTCTCTTGCTTAAGGTGGACTTTGAAAAGGCGTATGACTCAGTTTCTTGGCAATATCTTAGAGAAACGATGATTAGGATGAGGTTTGGCAATAGGTGGGTGTGGTGGATGGAAGCTTGCATTTTCAACAATCACATGTCCGTGTTGGTCAATGGAAGTGCAACTAAAGAGTTTAAGGTTCAAAAAGACAAGGAGATCCGTTGTCTCCATTTCTCTTTGTCCCTGCTATGGAAGGTTTAAACGCCCTTGTGAAGAAGTCGGTAGAGGTGGGGAACTTCAAGCCCTTCATGTATGGGGAAAATTATAGCGTGGACATACTTTAATTTGCGGATGATACTATTCTTCTAGGCGAAGAGTCTTGTGATAACATTTGGAATATGAAGGTGATTTTGAGAGGGTTTGAATTGGTTTCCGGGTTGAAGATTAATTTGGCCAAAAGCAACATTATAGGAGTGAACGTTGGAGAGTGGTACATTAACGCCGCCATGACATTCCTATCTTGTAAGAAAGGTGTGACTCCTTTCAAATTCCTAGGAATTATGGTGGGGGATAATCCAAGAAGGAAGAAACTGTGGTTGGAAGTGGTTAATAATCTAAAGAGGCGCCTTTCTTCGTGGAAGGGAAGAAATATTTTGATGGGAGGTAGGGTTACGCTAATTAACTCGGTTTTGAATTCTATTCCTATTTTTACTCTTTCCTTCTTCAAAGGTTCGGGAAAAATTGCCAAAGCGAATAGGAAAATTCAAAGTAAGTTTTTATGGAGTGGTAAGATTGAGAAAAGGAGCATTCATTGGGTGAAGTGGGAAGTGGTGTGTAGACCCAAAGGTGAAGGGTGGTTTGGGGGTTAGAGATGTTAGGGAGATGAATAAAGCTCTTCTCTTTAAATGGAAGTGGAGAATTCTTCATGATGACGACGCCATTTGGAGTATATTCATTAAGGTGAGGTACACATGCCCTAAAATTAAAGTTCAAGATATTGGGGGTGAGTTGTATAGAAATGATGACTCGATTTGGTGGAGAGATATCTGTAAGAACAATTTGTTGGACGACATTGTTGACAATGGCTTTTTCGGGTGTTTTAAATGTTGTTGCAAGAATGGTAAGGATGTTCTTTTTTGGCATAATTTGTGGTTGGGAGAACAATCTCTTTGCATAGATTTTCCGGATTTGTATGATTTATCAACCATGAAGTATTGTACGGTTGCGGAGGTTTTAGAGTGGACCGAAGGATCACATAGGTAGGACGTTTGCGGTCTTTTTTTCGACGGTACCGCTCACGGTTCAGCATTCTGGGCCGCGGTAGTTGCCAGTCCCTGCTGGCACCGGTTTTGTGAGCTTCTTCTCGGCTTCATCCCTAGCGCGACCGATTGTGATTCTTTCTTGTGGTCTTTTAATGCGGATAAGGAGTTCACCGTTGCAAGTATATCTAGCGTTGTTGATAATGCCAAAACAATTGCTTGGGATTTTCATTCGATTAACTCGAAAGTGATGTGAGATCTTAAACTTCCGCCTAAGATTAAGATTTTTGCTTGGAGATTCTTTATTGATCGTCTTCCTTCTAAAGATCAATTGTTGAAAAGAGGTGTTGCTAGTGTTTCTCATCCGGATTGTGTGCTTTGTGGTAGCCATCTAGAATCCTCTTCTCACCTTTTTTTCCATTGCCAAGAGGTGAAAGAGATTTGGAAACCACATTTTTGTTAGGCTTGGTATTTCGGAGGATATCAACGAAGAGGAGATGTTGCTTTTTGGAGTTATTCAAGACAAGGTGAAGAGTAGAAAGCGTAGGATTTTGATCAACTTCGTTTGGATAGCTACCATATGGAGCCTTTGGATTATGAGGAATGCCATAATCTTCAAGGGGGAGGTGTTTTGTTTTGATGTTATTTTCTCTAAGGGGACAACTTCTCTACCCATCACAAAAAGATGGGTAGTGTACCTTCCACCAATCAGATGACACCATTTAATTTTTGTGTATTTAAATATTTATTATATAGAACAATTGTTTGATGTTTTCAATGTATTTTACACTTAAGGTAACCTTACCCAACTTTTTGAGTTGGGTAAATAAGAATTCACCTTTCTCTAATATTATCTTTCTTTCTTGAAGATGGTTGTATTGTGGATATACTAAGTTTAGACCAAACTATTATGAATGGTTTAAATTTCCTTTATCCGACACAAACAATCTCTAATGCCTTGTTTGTTTTGTAAGGGTTGCACCCCTAGTGCGAGCTTATTCAATCTATTGCTTATTAAAAAAAAGTTGATGTTCCACATGTGGAAAACCACCTGAACCTGAGAGGCGTGATCAGGAAAAAGGAGAATCAGGAAAAGGTGTTAGTGAGCTTTTGGAGGGCAGGTTAGGTTCAGGTGGTTTTCCATGCAAGTCAACCTACGGTCTAGGAGATGGGGGTGCAGTAAATGTTGACTTAGGGAGTACTAGGTTGGAGGGTGACGTTTTGAAGGAGGGTCCCACTAGCGCTCAAAGGCCTTTGAGGAATTCGTTACAGGTGGCAGGCAGTAATATTCCTTTACTGCGCAATAAAAGTTGGATTGGAAGTGGGTCATTTGATTTAGCTCTTAGTAAGGTGGAAAGTGGGCCTTCAAATTTCTTGGCCCATTTGGACGGCCCAGCTACTTGTCTCTTGGGTGAGGAGGTTCATTCAGATCCGAACCAGAACAAGGATAGTCCATTTTTTGTTCCGTCACGTGATCCTTCGGCGGACAACATCTCTTTGCCGGTAATCTTGCCCGTTAGCGATTCGGTTGAGGGACTGGTGGAGCAAGTTGAGCCGCACGCAGATGGGAGCTTTGTGGAAGAATCTTCTGGAATTCAGAGTCGGCATCGGGGTGGTAGTAGGACACAGACTGTGGAGAGCGACGGTGAGTCTCTCTGTTCCAAACCTTTTTTCTACCCTCTTCGTCGCAATCGGAAATCAAAATACGTTTCGGGCAATGCTGGGTTGGGAAAATTGCATTCGGCTTCCCGTAAGGCTGTTAGGAAAACTAAATTACTGTCGGTTTTGGGGAAGGCGGTTGAGTCTGAAGAAATATCGGATTCTTCTTTGCTGCAAGGTAACAAAAGATTTTGGGTGGATAAATCTGTATCTTTGGCTTCTAAAATTTGGGACAAGGCTGCAGATTTTGGGGTGGTAGGGGGATCAGATACTGATCTTTTCGTGGCTGCCATTGGTGAGCTAGAAAGAAGAGAGGAGGTTGACTCAGTGAAGGAGAAGGCTATTGCATCGGGGTTGCTATGAATATTCTCACTTATAATATACGAGGGAGTGGTTGTCCGATCAAGAGAAAGCGTTTGAGCTCTCTTATTAGAAAGGATAGTTTTGATGTGTGTTTACTGCAGGAAACAAAAGTCGAGTCTTTTTCTGATTTGACGATGTTTGAGATGTGGGGAGGTACTGATGTAGAGTGGACGTATAGACCATCTCGGGGCAGATCTGGAGGAATAATTTCAATGTGGAGAAAAGGTGTTTTCGATTTGGGTTTCAGTTTTTCGGGGGAAGGTTATGTGGGTTTCAATGGTAGATGGAAAAATTTGAATGTGTATGTGGTGAATGTCTATTCGTCGTGCACAATTGCTAAGAAAAGAGCGTTATGGAAGGAGTTGGTGGAGCGTAAGGCAGCCTTTCCGGAGGGTGCGTGGATATTGGGAGGTGATTTCAATGCTATAAAATGTCCAGAGGAGAGAAAAGGGAAGGCGGTGAACCTTGTAAGCCAAGAGATGGAAGAGTTTAATGAGTTCATTGACGCTTTGGAGGTGGTGGATCCGAGAGTGGTGGGGAAAAGATTTACTTGGTTCAGTAGGGATGGGGGAGCCATGAGCAGATTGGATAGATTTCTGGTTTCTGATTGTTTATTGGAGTCTTGGATGATTGAGGGTCAGGTGGTTGGACCGAGGGATCTCTCAGATCATTGTCCGGTGTGGATTAAGGGGAGGGGAGTGGATTGGGGTCCGAAACCGTTCAAATTCTTTAATGAGTGGTCGAAGCACGAGAATTTTCTTCCTTTTGTTGAGAATGTGTGGAAAGCGGTAGATGTGAGGGGTAAGGCCGCGTATGTGTTGAAAGAGAAATTGAAGGGATTGCGGGAGAAGTTAAGATTGTGGAATGCGTCGACGTATGGTTATCTTAATTTGGAGGTGGATGAAGCGATAAAAGATCTTAATGCTTTAGATTTCATGGCGGCTAGTAATGGTGTGGTGGATGTGGATTCTTTGGCCGCGAAGAGAGGTATTGCGTCTTCTAGAGTGTGGGATTCGGTTAAGGCAAAGGAGGTTTTTCTTAGACAAAAGGCGAGATGTTCTTGGCTTGCGGAGGGAGATTCCAATTCGAGATTTTTTCATAAGGCTATGAAATCTAGGAAGGTGAGAAATTCAATTGTTGGTATCAATGTGGCGGGGGTTTGGACCGACAAAGTGGGGGAGGTCAAAGAGGAGATTAAACGGCATTTTGAGGCTAGGTTCCAAGAGCCGATGGTGTATAGACCGAACCTTGATGGGGCTGTTTTCAAAACAGTATCGGATGTTGAAAATGAGTCCCTCGAGAGACCTTTTGTTGAAGAGGAGGTTAGAGCGGTCATTTGGGATTCCGATGGTGAAAAGAGTCCGGGGCCGGATGGGTTTAATTTTGGTTTCTACAAAGCTTGTTGGGGGTTCATCAAAGAAGACATTATGCAGTTTGTCAATGAATTCCATTCTGTGTCCATTCTTCCTAAGGCGGTGACCGCTTCTTTTATTGCTTTAATTCCGAAGGTTGACAATCCGCTTGGTATGAATGATTTCCGTCCCATTTGCCTCATAGGGAGCTTGTACCGCATTCTTTCCAAGCTTCTTGCGACAAGGCTTAAAGGGGTGTTGAACAAGCTCATTGCTAAATGTCAATCCGCCTTCATTCCTACTCGTAATATGCTTGATGGTGTTTTGGTAGTGAATGAGATCTTAGATATGGCTAAGAGGAAGAAGAAGAAATGTTTATTGGTGAAGGTTGATTTCGAAAAGGCTTACGATTGTGTTTCTTGGGATTTTTTGAGGTATATGCTTAGAAGAATGGGTTTTGGGGATAAGTGGAATCGGTGGATGGAGGCGTTGGTGTTTAAGAGTTCCATGTCCATCTTGGTAAACGGTAGTCCGACTAAGGATTTTGAGGTTCGAAGAGGGCTTCGCCAAGGTGACCCGTTATCTCCTTTTCTCTTTCTTTTGGTGGCGGAGGGGTTAGCGGCCTTGATGAATAATGCTTCCCTCGCGGGTGAATACCGTGGTTTTAAGGTGGATGAGCGCATCCATTACGAGATTCTTCAATTTGCCGACGATACCCTCTTGATTGGAGATGCCTCTTGGAGTAATCTTTGGAGTATTAAGGCGATTCTTCGAGGGTTTGAATTGGTTTCCGGCCTTAGAGTAAACTTGTCCAAGAGTAGAATTATGGGGAGGAACTTGGACGATGACTTTATTAATGCGGCGGCAAACTTCCTTAATTGTAAGATTGGTTCAACACCTTTCACTTTTCTTGGTATTCCCGTTGGTGCAAATTCTAGGAGAGTCGACATGTGGAAACCGTTGGTATCAAAGATGAGAAGGAGAATTTTATGTTGGCAGAACAAGCACATTTCAATGGCCGGCCGGGTGGTTCTTCTTAACTCTATTTTGTCGAGTATTCCTATCTTTTGGCTTTCTTTCTATAGAGCTCCCCAAGCCGTTATTCGGGAAATTATTTCAATTCAAAGAACTTTTCTTTGGGGAGGGGAGGAAGATTGTAAGAAGATATGTTGGGTGAATTGGAATAGAGTTTGTCTTTCGAAGGAGGAGGGAGGTTTAGGAGTAAAACATTGTGGCCTCTTTAATCTTGCTCTTCTATGTAAATGGAAGTGGAGGATTATTGAGGAAGGCAATTCTTTTTGGACTAACATTCTTTTTTGTAGGTACGGTGATGTTAAGCACTCCATGCTTAATGAAGGACAACCTTCAAAATCCAAGAACCATTCTAGTTGGTGGAGGGACTTATGTGCGGTGGGGGTTTCAAATCATTCCTTCTCGGACAATTGGTTCAAGAGTTCTATAGATTGTAAGCTTGGAAGCGGGTATGCTATTGATTTTTGGCATGATGTGTGGCTTGGGACAGCATCTTTAAATGTCCAATTTCCGTCGCTTTTGGGCTTGGCCGATCCGGGTTTAGTGAAAGTAGCGGATTTTGGGCATTGGGTGGATGATGAATGGATTTGGTACCCTAACTTCTTTGTAGGTGAGCTCTCTTCGGGTGATTTAGATGAATTTTCGGAATTGTATTCTTTGATTCATTCGGTGGCACCAGTGAGGGAAAAGATGGATGATTTTGTTTGGCATAGGCATAACGATGGCTTTTCTGTCAAAGGGTGCTATGAAGTTATTTCAAAGGCCTTAAATGCGGAAGAAGTGGCGGATAGTTATTGGCGTAAGATCTACAAGAAGCTTTGGTCGACTAAAGTTCCTAGTAAGATTCTATTTTTCGGTTGGAAATTGATCATTAATAGACTACCGACAAGAATGAATTTGGCGAGACGGGGTATTTTACGGAGTGCTCATGACTTCGTATGTCCTTTATGTCTCGTGGACAATGAAGACTTAGAGCATCTTTTTGGTGGTTGTTCAATTGTCAAAGGGTGGTGGATTAATCTTTGCCGTTGGCTTCGGGTGGATTTAATCGATTTTGACGGACCCATTATCGACCGCTTGCAAGCTCTTGAGGTTTGTTGTAATATTAAGTTTAAGGCTAGCTTAGGGTGGTTTTTTGGCTTGTCGTATTGTTGGGTAATTTGGTTATGTAGGAACTCTATCATTTTTGAGGGGGGTAGTTTGAATCATTTTGATGGTACCGGGATGATCAAATTGTTATCTTGGGAATGGTTGGTCTTTGGAAAGAGGGGTTTACCCGATTGTGTTTGGTCGGATTGGAACACTTTTCCGGGCTGTTGTTTCGGTTAGAAGGGGTCTGTTTTTTTTTCTTCTGTTTTCCGGACTGCTGTATTGTTTTAGGTGGGGGCTGTTTTCTTTCTATTGTCTTTTGGTTCTGTTATGGTTGTAATGGGTTTTGCACCCCTTGTGCATCTTTATTAATACATCCTTTGCTTATAAAAAAAAAAGTTTAGGCCAATCTCGCTTTGCAATGCAATTTATAAAATCATGAGCAAGGTTGTTGTCAATAGATTGAAAGTCAGTATGTCTAAGTTGGTATCTCCATACCAGACGGGATTTATACCTGGGTGAATTTTACATTAAAATATTATCGTGGCAAAGGAGGTGCTTCATACCATGCATAATATAAAGAGACAAAAGGCTATTTCATTGCTAAATTGGATCTTTTGAAAGCCTATGACAATTTGAGATGGGAATTCATCTAGAGAGTACTTAACGAAACCAAAATACCAGACTGCATGATTAACGTTATTATCCATGCAGTGACAAGTGTAGAAACGAACGTCAAGTGGAATGGAGCTAGAAGTGAGTCTTTTTCAATCCCAAGTGTGGAATTCGGCAAGGGGCCCAATGTCACTCTATATCTTTGTCTTGTGTAGGGTGAAGTTATCACACTTGACTATGGAAGCAGTGAACAGCCGGAAATGGAAAGCTATAATTATGGGAAATGATGGGTCGTGGATCTCGCATATGATGTTTGTGGATAGTTATTTCTAATTAGTGAACCGAATGAGAGGCAAATGATAAGCGTAATAATCATTCTTAACCATTTTAGCAATATGTCGGGGCAAGAAGTCGGAGAAGATAAAACAAGATTGATGTATTCAAGGAATGTTCCTAGCTAGGAATATGAAAAACAAATTGTTCAGTTTGTCGAAATTTCTTGAAACAAATAACTTGGGAAAGTATTTAGGAGTTCCTTTAAGTGGGAAAAGTTTGAGAATGATGGACTATCAATATCTCTTGGAGCTGATGTCATCTAAGATGGCAAACTGAAAAACTAATCTTCTTTCTTTTGCAAGTAAGACTACATTAGCTAAAAGTGTGCTTGAATCCATGCCAATCTACCCCATGATGACGAATATTCTTGCATGAGCTTGCATAATTATCATTCAAGATTTGAATCTCAATAATCCGATAGCTCTTCAAAATGTTAAGCTAAAGGATATTGTGAAGAAAACAAGAGAATGGGACTGGGACAAGTTAAAAGCGTGGATGCCAGTGAATTTAATATTGCAGATTAAAGCTTTGCTTCCTCCAAATCCATGTCTTGGTCATGATGAATTCTTCACTGCAGGAGCGTGCAAAGATACATATTTTGTAAAAGAAATGTATCTAGATTTGGTGGGGCATGAGGAAGTAGTGGATAACACCCGTTGAAATTTGATCTAGAAGCTAAAGGTGTAGGAAAGGGTTAGGAGTTTCATTTGGCTGCTATCTCATAACAGACTGTGGACTATTTTGATCCCTACAAAATTATCCAATTTGACTTTTAGTCCTTTTAAAAAAAATTATGTTTTAGTCCCTACAAAATTATTTATGCATGTAGTTTTAGTCTCTCTAGAAGGACTAAAATGCCATGAAAAATAATTTTATAAGGACTAAAAGATGACTTTTATTATAGGGACTAAAAGTGAAATTTGAGGTATATATTTATAGGAACCAAAAACATATTTAACCCTTTTCAAAATTTTAGAAAATAACAGGGATTAAAACTGCACGCATACAAATTTTGTAGGGACTAAAACATGTTATATTTTAATAGGGACTAAAAATAAAATTTCAGATATTTATAATGATCAAAAATAAAATTTCTTGTTATTCAATTTTTTTAGTTTGGGTTAAAACATAATTTATATATATATATTTCAAAAATAATGGCATTTCTCATTTACCAAATGTACCAGATTAGTGCCAATCAAATTTAGTTTAATTTAACTCTAGTATCGGCTTTTCTCACCTTTTCTTGAATGCAGATTCTATCCAAAACCGCTTTCGAATGTTGCAATGGGGTGTAAAATCTCTGATCATGAATACATTAAGTCATGTCATCTCGTGAGAGTCATAGGTAATAAGTTTTACAAAGCCACTTTAAAACATAATTTTTATAAATATTTCAATTTCAATTTTTGTCCTTCTAAAAATTTTCTTAAACATTTTTATAAATCTTTCCGTCTATAAATATGTCAATTTCAATTTTTGTTCCTTCAGTTAATTTCCACTTACAAATTCTTAGGTGACATGCCACGTCAGTTAAAGTTGACACTACGAAAAATTTGACATAGATTGTCAGGGTTTGACGAAAACCCCCATTAAATAACTGGAAAACTAATTTACAAATAAAAAATGGTTCAAGTCTAACACCAATTCTAGCTTAAGAAATATCCAAATACACATCAATCTTAATTTAATCTCTTCACTACAACTTTTTATTCTCTTCACACATGTTTGTGAACACTAATTTAATTGATGTTTATGCAAGTCAATGTGGTGTTGAGCAAATAAGCCATGTGTCTACTCTGATGATATGAATCAAAAAGTGTTGTATCATCTTATTAAAAATTTAGTGTGTTTAAAGAAGCTTATTACCAACGTTGCAATGGAGTGTAAAATCTCTCACTCATGAATACATTAAGTCACATCATCTCGTGAGAGTCATAGTTAATAAGTTTTACAAAACCACTTTATATTTCTCAATATATACTAGATATGATTAATCGAATATAACTTTTAGGGGTTGTACATGCTAAAATGTCTAATGAAATATCAGGATAGATTCTACACTCACATAGAATGTCACTACCATAAGATCTATGTCATCCTACTGTTCTTATTATAATTTTAGCTCCATCCTATTGTTCTCCCTATAATTTTATTTTAATCTCAATACCCACGTATTTGATGCATCTAGTTTATCCTCATAAACCGAAGTGTGCATGCAATGTTCATTTTTTATTCCTAATATTTTAATGATATTCAATGCAAACATTGAGGCTTATGACACAATGAAATCCAGTGTATAGTGGCAGTTGGTGCTTACAGTAATGATAATGGCAGGCACATTTAGAGATTTCCCCTTTACTGTAAAGATGCACCCTAAGATCATTTTCAATTGAATCAAAAACCATTGCTTCTACCTAAAACTCTTAAGTTAGTTGATTCAAACTTTTGTGATAATTTTTTTAGATTTTCAATCAATTGAATACAAAATAAGTAAATGGACATAAGTACTGCTACTGTAAGCAATGATTCTAATTTCTTCCTACAACAACAATATGTGAGTCAAACTTTTTCATAGTCATATTACATGTGGCTTTCTAAGAAATTGTAAGTTCCAGTACATTGCTTCTACCTTAGAGTGTATATAAAATTTCCAAAATTACTTTACAATAAGTTAGAGATATATAATTTTCATTGATTGTGTTTTAAAAGTTTGTTATTTAGTTTTAAATTATTTGAGATTTTTTTAATTGAATATTTTGTTATTGGATTTTAATAATATGTGATTATGCTCCCCTAATTTATGACATAATATTCTTTTTCCGATAATTAAGAGATTTGAAACTAATAAGTTAGGTGATTCACTATTTTGTGAGAATATTTAGATTTTCGATTCAATTGAAAACAATAGGGTGGTTAAAAGATATTTGTACTAATTTATTTTTATAGTTATTGTAGGATGGGGAGACTTGATTGATTCTTATATTATTTGGTTTTCAACAATTTGTGAATTGTGATTATGTTTTAATGATTTATGATTTAATTTTTGTGATTTGTTTTAATAAGAAAGGTATTTTCAATTGATGAGTTAGAATATTCACAACTGTGGGATTTAAGATTCCTTGTTAGATAATTCACACTTTTATGAGAATATTTTTAGATTTTTAATTCAATTGAATAGAAAATAAGGTGGTAAAAAGATATATGCAAATAAATTTTTTTCTTTTAACTATCTGCTTCATAATTAAAATCCATACAGCCTTTTAGTTTTTTCCTCATATTTACGTCGCCATGTTTATAACAAAAAAAGTGATTGCAAGAAGTTGTAATTTGCTGCCGCTACTATCCTAAATGCCCTATAGATGAAGCTCAAACGGGTTTCAGTCCCAGTTATGCCTGGCGTAGCATACTGAGTGCGAAGGAGTGTGTTTCCAAGGGAGCAAGATGGCAGATTGGTACAGGTACAAAAGTTAGAATTTGGAAGGACCGTTGGATTCCCGGAATCAGCGGCTTTAAACCAAGAAGAACAACAAACTTACTGGAGCCTAATGCCACTGTGAGTGAGTTGATTGATCAAGATTTGAGCTGTTGGAACTACGAGGTGGTCAATAACTGTTTCGAACCCACTGAGGCGCACCATATCCAGGTTGGCTGGCTTCTCCCCCCCTTGGATTCAGAATTTCCCCTGAGACGGACATTATCGATTGGCTGCACGTGTGCTTAATGGGTCCTAATACGCTGTCAGTCCAACTAATGTGCACGTTGCTGTGGAAGTTGTGGAATGCAAGGAATTTGAGGCATTTTCAGAAGCAGTTCAAAGATCCACATGTGGTAGCGATGGAAACTTGGGACTGTGTGGTTGAATTTAATTTGCAGGTACCTGTGGCAAAAAAGGTGCATTTGCCTCCTCACACTGAGTATGCTTGCCTTGATAGGGAGGTGTTCATCGTTCAGACTGATGCCGGATGTTTCGAGGACGGCTCTGTTGCTTTTGGTTGCATGATCAAGACGGGGGAGTCCAAAATTTTCTATGCAGCTTGCAAGAAGGAAACCATGACGGTAGATCCTGCTACGGCTGAAGTGTTGGCTATTAGATGGGGTTTATGTTTGGCTAAAGAGCTCCATATCGAGAAGATCCTGGTCCAATCGGATGCCCTGGCTGTTGTTGATTGTATTAATTGTGTTAAACAGTTTGCATCTATTGACCCCATTGCTACTGATGTTAGAAGTATGCTTAGTAGTTTTTCTTTAGGTTCTGTTATGTACTTATGCAGGCAGCAAAATTCTGAGGCCCACAATCTAGTTGGTTTGGGCAGGTTGTTTGGTAATAGGTCTTGGCTAGTAGAGCCCCCTGATGTTTCGTCTGTTTTGTCCTCTGGGACCTTTTCTTCTTAATGCAATGAGTTTCCCATAAAAAAAAAGTTGTAATTTGCAGGACATTTCTTCTACCTTAGACATTGTAAATAATGTTCAAAATTACTCTTTGAAAAGTTGGAGATATATAATTGTCAATGATTTTGTTTTAATAGTTTGTGATTTAATTTTAAATGATTGCAATTAAAAAAAAAAGAGAGATTTTGTTTTATTGATTATTTTGTTATTTGGTTTTAATAATTTGTGATTATATTCAATTATTTATGATTTAATATTTCTATGAAGTAAGAAAGGTATTTGAAAAGGATGAGTTAGATGATTCACAGTTTTGTGATAATATTTTAAAGTTTTCATTCAATTGATTGTAAAATGACTTGGTAATAAGAATTTTGTGCTAATGAAGGCAAGTGATTGAACAAATATAGCAACAAATCTTCTCGCTGCATAGGAACTAATGTACTTTGATACTAGGCCCAAGAGGAATAAGAGCAAATCCAAATGGCTTCAAGGATTTATCACAAATTAATTATTTTAAGTCTTTTAATTTTATTTATCTTTAAGAGTCTTTTGTTTTGGTTGGGCCTTGTTGGACAGCCCATTAGGGTTTATTTCTATCTTGTATTTAAAGACTTGTGTCTCACTACAACACGGAACAGCTACAAGAGCGCTTTTTTTGGGCTTTAACAGCGCTTTAAAGCGCTGCCAAAGCCAGCGCTGGCATAGGCTACGAAAGCGCTTTTAAAAGCGCTCTGGTAGGCCCCCCTATTAGAGCGCTTTTCTGGAAAAAGCGCTCTTGTAGGCCCCCCTTTAAGAGCGCTTTTCAGGAAAAAGCGCTCTGGTAGGCCCCCCTTTAAGTGCGCTTTTTCCAGAAAAGCGCTGTGATAGGCCCACCTGTGAGAGTAAAAAATAAAAAAAAAACGCAACATACTAAAGCGCTTTTATAAAAGCGCTCTTATAGGGTGGGCTTTAAGAGCGCTTTTTCCAGAAAAAGCGCTCTGATAGCCCCCCCTATAAGAGCGCTTTTACAAAAGCACTTTAGTATGTTGTTTTTTTTTTTTTTGCTTTTTTAGTAATCTTTGGCAGCGCTTTTAAAAAGAAGCGCTTTAGTATGTGGGCCTTTAAGAGCGCTTTTTTAAAAAGCGCTTTAGTAGCTAAATGAGGTATTTTAATGTGCAGCCTGTAATTTAATCCTCCCAGTCGACCTGTAATATTTTCGACCTGTAATATGTTTTCAGCCTGTAATATTTTCGACCTGTAATTTATTTTCGACGATATTATTTCAGCCATCAGTAAGACAATATATATATATATATATACTAATATAATACCATTATAATATCCAAAATTATATATATACATCATTACAACATCAATAATATTATAGTACTTCAATTCGACACAAATCCTACATGAAAAAGCGCTTAATATAAAAATGACACAAATCCTCTTTTATTTCTTCCAACTTAAGTCTCGGGTATCCAGCGGCACGGAATTCGTCAAGGTACTACAAAACAAAAACAAAATATGAATGATACATTTAGTTAAATGTAATAAATTATATGAAATTATCTTAAGTTATAAATTCATACCGTGAGCGGAATCTCTAATTGATTAGCCTGAAGGATTTCTTTCATAAACCTCAATACAAAGTATCCGCAATCGTAACTGTTTTTCTGTTGCGGACACTACATAGAAAAACAAATAAGATTCTATAGTTGTGCATTGTTTTATCAAGTAGCATAAATATATTATAAGCAACATTGTGAAAAATAATGTACCTGCACTTGGATCCAAGTAATGTTGCTAGATTTAGTTCGGGATACCTGTGCGTCCCGTTGACTTCGGAACACTTGTATTGATCTAATTAACAAATATATAAAAGCATATGTTTAGATCAATCCCACAAATAAGTAAATATATATATATAAATATACACGAATATATATTTAGAACGATCCCACTTACAAATCAACGATGTCCTTCATGGCCGGATAATTGGTCCATTCACCATTTACCGAATTCAGATAATACACGACTTCCCTTATAGGGTTGATAGCAAGCAGCAACCAGTGTGCTCTATAAATAAAAACAATAGGTTATATGAAAATTTTGCTATACACAAAAGAAACAGAGATTAGATGAACAAAGAATGAGAAACTAACCCTACTGGTCGGGTATTATACGCCCAAAGATGCAGACATTCTGTATTGCCGGTGGACATGAATCTATCTACTAAGCGCTGTCTAACTGATTCCGGTTCCGAATCAATTGCCATTCCGCTGCAGTGGGCGGAAGACACGAAACGGAATCTGTTAGACAACGGAGTCCCGCGCAACACTCTGTCATACAACAACCTTAAATAAAAACATAATAAACATTAGATTATTTTCATTGAAATGTGTAAATAAATTATATTGTGGGACTAATTAAATAATATATCGGATGAGGGAATATTACCGAATGTATGAGTGCATGTTATTGACGCCTAGTTGATCATGCTTAAAAATCTCCTCCAAGTCATCAAGTGTAATAAGTGACTTGAATTCAATACCGAAGACACTCTCATCCATAACGATTTCACGTAAAGCACCATCCTTCAAATCGGACATATCAACCATTGTTGCGAGCGTCGACCGGTACCGAGGCACAAAAGCACCGCCTTTTTTTCCCGCTGGCTTCGGAGGACCAGTGGGTGGTACGGTACGAACTTGCTGCGTCACTTGTTGTGACTCTCGAGCGGATGCCTAAAAATCATATAAGTTATGTAAAATATAAAATCATGCAGATTTAGATTCAGATTAATTATTAACACTTTAAATGTACCTCTTTTAGTGATGCAACGGACTCCTCCTCCTGTAAAATCCCTTTACCCTTAACTGTGGGTTTTATAGGAGCAGTCTAAAATTAAAATGTAAAAAATAATTAATAAACGGTTTAGAATTGACATTCGAAAACTAAATGATTCATAATCGTTTTCAATATACCTCATCACTAATGGTAATGAGCTCCGAGGGCCATGCAACAAATGATCCTATTGCATCTCGCAGCAATGTCGTCTCTGAGACCATGTCAGGTACCGGTAGCATCGCATCATGATCTACGACAACATCCACCGATACTTTCAGGTGTCCATCCGGGAGCGGTCTATGGTGAAGTAAATCTCCCAAAGTGTTGTGCACTTTTCCCTTGCCAACTAGTCGATAACTCGGTTCCGATAAGTATAGTTGGCAAGATGAAATGCCCTAAACCAATAGTAAATATAAAGTCATTATCATTAATAAAATAGAACAATTTAAAAGGAAAAAAAAATTATAATTACCTCGGGAAATTTCCTTTGATAGTTGATACTAGCCTTATCACTAGTTTCTTTCACCGATGAAGTGTTGCACTTTTCTCTCATATACGCCTCTTTATCTCTTTGCAATTCAGAAACTTGTGCTTGCAATTCCGCCAACTTTTGCAACACTTCTTCATTTGAAGGATTTCTTCTCCTAGGACTCTTGTAAAAAGAGGTTGGAGTCACACCATGACCCTTACCCCTCACCCGACCGGGATACTCAGGAGCATCTAGTGCTCTACTAAGTACGCTCCCCTCACCGGTGGATGCCGATTGCGACAAGGTCTCCTGTAATTCATTTACATTTAAAAATCATTTATATATTAAAAAACATTTGATTTAATTAAAGACACAGTATTATACTTACACATTCAGTAAAAACTCGCTGAACTTCGGGATCGACAGCATGATCCTTGCCCACACGAGCTTCCCTCCACAACACATGTTCAGGAAGTGAGGTTTCCTCACTTTTAGTCTCCTCTAACTATGCATTGACACAAAAGATAAAATCGTCAAATAAAACACATTTAGACAATTAATTAAAACGCATTTCTATTTACTTACAATTTTATCCTCCAAGCGTGCATATCCCAAACGCCCTTTTTTGTATGGATATGCGGGTTTGGATGCTCTCGCACTATTCTTGGCACTCCTTTTCCGAAAATCTTCATCTCTTTGCTCTACAAACTTAGCCCAATCTTCTTCACCAATGAAGATCTCATACTTTTTTGGCCGTCCCGGTGCCTCTTCAAGAAAGTTTCCATCTTTATCCTTAAGATAAGTGTTTGTCAAAAAAGCTTTCCACCCTCTATATCTTTTGCCGGCCAAACCAAGTATGTAGCGTCTACGATCATCTGGTATCTCAAAAGTCCTCTGCAAAAAAACATACGCATAGTGTGTTAGTATAAGTAATTTAAACAATTTATCGTCAAGATAATAACAACAATTAACCATATATGATATATACCTGAAGCTCGTCCCAAATCGCGTCTTTTTTCTCATCCAAGTCTTTGCTTTTCATATTCCATCTAGCTACGGAGACCGGAATATGCATACGAACAAGTGTACCAATATAACTTGTCAACTTGGCAGAATTAGGACCAATTGCTTGTTTATCAGAATTCCATTCCAATCGGTATACTAATCCTTGGTCTCTATGTCGAACGATTCCCTTCATGATAGTGATGCCTCGTGCAACTTCTTTTGCTTCAGTATCAGGTGGAGCATTTGTATCCGTGGCATCTCTTTCTTGAGCATCTCTTTCTTGTGAGTTTTCAGGTGGAGCATCTCTATCCGGAGCCATTTAACCTGTATCAAACAAACTAAAGCACATTAGTACACTATTAATAAGCTAACAATCTATACAAGTAAAATGGAAGTCAAACCATGCATGTACAAGTAAATCGGAAACGAAATCGGTACAAATCAAAATAAGCGTCAAAAAATAAAGTTGTCGGAATTGAACGAAATTTACATGGCTATGGTAAAACGTCCCCACGGACTCAAAAATAAAGTCGGTTTTCCGAAATTCAGACCCTAAGCCCGACTTTTGATTACGGGCAGAAGCAAAACCGATAAAAAAACAGCCCCGAAATGAACATATAAGTGCATGAGCAGCTCCGGAATCGTCAAAATAGTATAGTTACATGTAAAGAAGTCGACAAACGGATACATGGTTCAAAAGTTATGTACAAAACGAGAATATGCACCAAAATTGAATAAGTACTATACTATAAGAAAGCACAATTACACTTGGACCATAGGCTAAACATCTCAACCTTTCTGTTACTGAAGCAGGATCTGAACGATACTTTGAATAAATATGATCCCTAAACCACGGTATGAAACTTCGATTGTGCTCTCGTACTATCCAGTTCTCATTTCTATTTGGATTTAAATCTCGGAGAACAACTTTGTGCATTTCAACATACGGCTCAACCTCAATCTCACTGTGCAGAACATACAAGTGCGCTTGATCCCGTTCGACCATTGATACTGTCACAACTTTATTTCCAATTAGCCTTTTTCCTTCTTTTTTTTCGACAATATGAGATTTGGGGAGTCCAATTGATTGAACATTTGACAGATATTCAGTACAAAACTCAACCGCTTCTTCAACAACGTATCGTTCGGCAATACAACCCTCCGGTCGACTTCTGTTTTTCACGTACCCTTTTAATATTTTCATATAACGTTCAGCAGGGTACATCCATCTCATATAAGCTGGTCCGCACAATTGTGTCTCTTTCACAAGATGAACGACTAGATGAACCATTATGTCAAAAAACGAGGGAGGAAAATACATTTCAAGATCACATAAAGTAACAACTATCTCTTTTTGCAATGTTGGTAAGATCGCGGGATCGACCACCTTACTGCAAATTGACCTGAAGAAGAAACATAGCTTAGTTATTGCGCTTCTTACTTTTTCTGGCAGAATAGAACGTATACCTATTGGTAAAAAATGTTCCATTATAACATGACAATCATGCGTCTTCAAACTCTTTAACTTGAGGTCTTTCATGGACACAAGTCTTCTAATATCTGAAGAGTAGCCTTCTGGAACTTTAACTTCACTGAGGAACTTACACAATGTTTTCTTCTCCTTTCTAGATAGAGTGTAAACAGCAGGTGGCAGTGTGGACCTCCGATTTTTTTTAATACCGGGCCATACCTCTGATCTGTAGAGATACGTGAACTGACTCTTTTTTGTCGCTTAATGCTTTCGCATTTTGAAAATTCACAGAGTCGCCACCGACCTTTTATTTTATCCAATTAAGGAAAGGTTTATAAAAGAAACAGAAAAAAGACCTTTAAGAAATTCTGGGTAAGGGGGTAGGTTATACAAAGGGAAGGTGTTAGCACCCTTTGTATCCATGGTTATCCATGGGCTCTTAAGTTTGCTTAGCTCAATTGTTTGTCGATCATTTTTCAATTGCTCTGAAATTGCTCATATGTGGTTTCAAATACCTTTGTAATTTGAATTTTGTAATGATCCGTGTGTGGATGTATACAAAATGCTTGTTTATCTTTCGAAAGATGTTTTGAAAAGAACGTTAACTTTGTAATAACCCGTGTTTGGATGTATACAAAGTATTGTCTTTTTTTGAAAGTTTTGAAAAATCAACAGTGTATGAGAATTTTGTTTGTTTTGATTTGAGCAAGCAAACTAGGAGGTCTACCCTGAGTTGTAAGGTCTTTATCCTGTTTCCTTTAAAAATCTATCCTTTCACCGGATATAAAAGCAAGGTTCGATTTTGTACTCAAAATAGTAGAATTTGACTTTGATTTTGAAAGAATGAAAAGGATTACCTGAAGAGGTGCAAGTGTGATTGTGATTGGATTCAGATATTTATCTTTGAAGTTAGTGATCTAACGGTTCAATTTTATCTTTGACATACACGCAGTTTATATTTGCTGGAAAGTAAAATGCAGAAATGTAAAGTGCGGAAAGTAAATCTACGCTATTACATCGATTATGCAGGAAATATAAACTAGCCTATTTACATGAATTTGACATCCTATACATTTATCTAGAAATTTTAAATTGCAAGAAAAATAAAAGGCATGTTTTTGGATTTTTTATGATTTATTTTAATTATAATTAATGCATGATTAATTAAATTAAAATGAAGAAAAAGATGAAAATTGATTTAAACCTAGAAATTAAGCTTAAAATATGTACAAAATATTTGTCAATTAATTTTAAAACAAAACTAATTTTTTTGGAATTTTTGAAATTGATTTGAGATTGATTTAAGCTAATTAAAACATAATTATGCAAATAATTATACAAATAATTAAAACTTAAAAAGAAAATTATTCAAAATATGTACAAAATTAGTTTATAATATATAAACAATATTTAATATAAAGAACAATTTTTTTGATGATTTTTGATTGGTTAGAATAATTAAAAGGCAAATATATAAATATATACTAATTAATTATACAAAATATTGAAATTTTGAAGAAAGATAAAATATTTTTATTTCAGAAAATAGTATATTATTTTAGAAGTCTAAAAATATTTTTTGTGTATTTTTTGGATTTTTAAAACTATTTTTAATTAATTTAACAAAGAAATTAAAAAAAAATAGAAAATAAAATAGAAAATAAAAGGATACTGATCCTGTGTGGTAATTGGTGAGGGAGCATGGTGTGCATGCGTGGTCTGGATCATTGGATGATTCATTAAATGAAATCAGAGGGTCCAGAAATTGAGGCACGTGGTAGAAGATAGACCTGCAAGGCACAGAATCAGAAAGAATTTAAAAAAAGTACGCGCGCTGACTGTCCACTAAGGTGGAGACACCTCATCGTCTTCAACCTTCAGACAAGGGCTTTTACAGCGCTTTTATGAAACAAGCGCTGTAGTTGATGAACCTCAAACCTGCAAAATTACGAATAGGGTCAAACAAGCATAGAAATCAGGCGCGATGGTACCATTGGATTCGTCTTGTTCCACTGAATGTAACCCTGCCCTTAATTTGTTTTAATTTTGGCCCTAATGAAGAACCCTAATTTTGAGCTAAGTAAACCCTAAAATGGTATAGGCTACGAACGTCCATTAAAATCCAATTGAAGCTCCAGAAACGACCAGAGCTTCAAACCAAACACAATTATGCATCTACATCTTGTTAAATGTGCGTGAGTTATGAGATATAAGTTGGTTTTAGTTTGAACAAACCGTGGCTTTATATAGCTCGATTCAGTGAAGTTTATGAGTTGGAAATGATTGGAATTGATTCAGTGTAGCTCAGAGATGATGTTTGAATGTTTATTTTATATTGAAATGGACTGAAACTTAAAATTCGAATTTCAAGTTTCTTTGAAAATTACAAGTGGTTACAAGTATGCTATATGCTTAGGGATGCTTCTGAACTCGTCTCTCTCTCTTTGCTGAACTATGATAGCTTATTTATAAGCTATGTGTGCTTAGAATTGAAGCTAACTTGCAGCTAGTTGCCTTTGTTGAAAACTTGGTTTTTAAATATTAAAAACCTTGAATTTTTGACCAAGTCTTGACTCCATTCAATGCCCTTGCCTTGTGCACCAATCCTCTGCAGAAAATTGAAGGTTCCTCGGGTGAGTCATGCTTGATTTGTAAGCTACCATTTATCCATGCATTTTCCTTTTAATTTTAATCTTAAAGTAAGATAAAATCATGCCAAAAATGGATAAAAATGATATGGGCTTAGTCTTGGTCGTGGGAGGCCCATAGTAACATGGAAATGATGTTTGAATGCTGAAAACTTGGCCCCATTTGGAAAAAATACCATTTTGAACAATGTTGGTTTCATGCATTTTCCAAAATTTAGCCAACTTCAACAAGGTGTAAATCCTTCAATTTTTGTCATATGAAGGAGATCTTGCACTTTTTGGAAACCTCAAAGAGTCCTCTAACCAATGCCTTTGGTCTCATGTCAAAATGATTTTTGAAGCTCCTTGTGTGTCCTTTTGAAAAAAGTGTCTTTTTGTTGACTTTGAAAATGACCTGTAATGTCTTTGATCATATTTTTCAAATGGTGAATCCAATGACCATGGGATCAATGGCATTTGAAAGATAATTGAATTTCCTTCAAAACAAGCTTTGGTTTGAATTTTTTGGATGAAGGATGAGAGAGTTATGATCAGTCAAAGTTGAGTTGACTTTTCAGGCAAAAACCCTAATTTTGAATCTTAGGGTTTTGTTGATTTTTGATCTTTCCTTGATGAATTATGATCATCCAATGATCAAATGATGAATCCTTTGACAAAATATGGACTTTGACAAAAAATTTCATTTTTGACTGTCTGTTGACTTTTTTGGTCAAACGGGTCGTCTGTTGACTGTTTGAGCTGCTGACGGTGCGTCTGAGTGAATTGAAGTTTGAAAATTTGTATGATGGTACTTTGAGATATATGGATGTGTATGAAATCCATTTGAGCTCTCAAAAACTTGTTGCTCCTGTAAAAACAAGAAAAAACCCTGATTAGGGACTGTTTGTGTAGGAGACAGTTAAGCGTACCTGATTTTTGTGCAGTGCTGAGTTTCTGCTAATCGCGTGATATTCAGAAGACTTCTAACACAAAAATCTTGGAAATTTGAATTGTGAAAGATTGATTTGATTGATGGTACAAAACACTGTGAATTGTACTGCCAGCAGTTTGGCTGTCAACTGACTGTTCAGGTATTGATGCAGCAGTTAGAGTGAAAAATCAACAGTCAAAGTTAATTTTCTTTTTTGTTGTTTTTTGTTTTTGTTTTATGTGAAAAATGAAAGTTTATTTACATGACTTGTTAGAAAAAACACAGACATAATAAATAACTAATATTTACGGTATGCGGGCAAAATTACTGATAATAACCCTGAAAATCATTTAATGCACAGAAATAGGAATATTTGACTGGCAGAAAACACACAAAATATTATCTTAGTAATTAAGCAATATTATGACAAATAGTACAACATTTAATACTGACAGTACAAATATCACATACTATATTGAACAGTACGACGAATAAACGGTACATTTAAGAAATGAGAAATACGACAAATTTTAAGAATGACGATTGATAACCCATGCTATGAACAATAACATGTAGATGATTGGGAGCATAACCATTGCAGGTCCACACTCCTCAGGACTATGCAGGCAGAAAAAAGTCATGATCACCGTAGCAATGGTGATGACTGCAAGAAACAGTGTCTCTATCCACTTTGCCATTCTTGTCAGGGAAGAAGAGAAAATAGATATGAGATAGGAATTTGAAAGATGAGTTGGAATTTGATGTGAGATTTTATGGAAGAAAATGAGAGGTATTTATAGAATGGAAAGAAGGAAAGAGACGTTGGGGAATGATGTGATTCCGTACAAAAGGAAAATTTGAGTGGAAGTAAGATTTGAAAGAAAGTGTATGATAGTGTTGGAAAAAGAGAGATTTGATTTTTGAAAAAGAGATTTGAAAAGATTTTTGCAAATAATGGAATATAGTACAAAAATTAGTGGGAAACAAAAGATAATAATAATCTACTTGTTACCAGTACAGTCTGAGTTTCCTGATTCTGCGCCTGCAAAAAGATTTAACTCTGCACCAATTGTGTCAGTACCATTTATTTGTAAATAAATAAATAGCATGTGTGAAGTAATAAACAGTATTTGGTGTTTGCGTAAGAATAAATTCAACTGCAAGCCAAATTACTGTATAAGAAAGATTCTAAAAATTAAGTATTTCATATGTCAGGATATTTGTTGAAATAAAAATCCATGATTATATGAGACCCTTAATTTTCAGATTGGAGTTTTCTTGAAAAATATGTGGGCAAATTTTGGGGTATAACAGTTGCCCCTATTCAATCTTCTTAAACCTGAAGAGATTGTCTGAAATCTGAAGGTAGAAGATGATTGAATATTTAGATGCCCTGAAAATTTGCACTTACCTTGATCAGAAGAGATGTTGGAAGTTGCATTTGAATGTCGTCTGCGAAATGTTGTTGGCAGATTGAAACATTACCTGAGATGGGCTTTCAGATGCCACCTGGTAAATGGGTGGAGGGTTTGTTCATCAGAATGAATCCATTGATTATATCTTGATGAAGGATTTGAAAGTCTTTGTGTTGACTGTTTCGGAACCGTCCAAGGTTACCGCTTTAAGTCTTGGAAGATAATCGTTATGGAACTTGTCCAAAGTTTTTCCGATTTAGATTTTGGGAAGTTGATCATTGTGGAACCGTCTGAGGTATCGCTTTAGATCTGCAATGTTAGATCGTTCTGGAACCGTCTGAGGTATCGCTTTAGATCTGCAACGTTAGATCGTTTTGGAACCGTCGGAGGTATCGCTTTAGATCTGTGATGCTAGATCATTTTGGAACCGTCTGAGGTATCGCTTTAGATCTGTGATGCTAGATCGTTTTGGAACCGTCTGAGGTATCGCTTTAGATCTGCGATGTCTGTTTTTGAGTTAGTAAGTGATCAGAATGAATCTTCGGCTTGATTATATCTGAGAGAACCGTTCATGGAATTCAGGTGAACACGGCATGTGATTGAGAACATCTTTGTTGAAGATATCTGCCTACCTGAAAAATCAAGTTAGTGATATGCAATGTTTATGATGTATGTAAATGTGAGATATTCCCGGAGAAATATGCATGTTATGTTGTGCATGATGTATGATGTATGATGCATGATGTATGATGTATGAATATGAATATGTGAATGTATGAATGTATGAATGTATGAATGTGATGTCAAGCTTCTAATTGGAAAAATAAATTCCCACTAGTCAGCTGGACATGAATGTATTGTGATCGTTGATGATCTTTTGTCTTGCTTGAGTACCCTCGTCTGGGGAAATTCTTTGAGAACCCGGGTATCCCGTTGAAGGATCTTTGACTACTGCTTGGGGAACCAAAGGTAACTGGAAGTTCTGATGCCCTTTCAAATGGGAATGAGGAAGATGCATAATCCTCCGATGCACTATCTGACCAAGTCCGGGTGTGGGGATCACACCTTCTGAAGATAGTAATTTGGAACAACCCTGCTGGGGAACAAGACTTCTTTTGAAGAGAAAATCTTTTTGAGGAATTTGCTGAGAAATGCGTTTCTCTTGGTGATTTCCTTCTGATGGAATGATGTCCAGCTGGCTGGGACATTTCCTGAATGCTATTCCTGTTTTTCCTGGTAAACATCAATCATATTCAAATGCATATGTTCATTCAAAATTATCATTGGGATGCTTACGTATTTAAACAGAAGAAATGAAAATAGTGATTTTTGAAAGAGCTGCATTGAAAAGAGCCATGATAGGCGGGTTAGCACAGGGAGACAACAATCCTAGAAGTAGGAAACTGTCAGAAAGTTTTGAAAAATATTTATGAAGATAAATAGCTATGTGAAAACAATCCAGTCAAGTTTCAACTCTGCTATTGCCAATCTGTCTTCGAGCATCTCATCCCTCACTTGTTGGAAGAAAGTGATTAGACTGATCGGTGTCTTTGAGGTGTTGAATCTTGATGGTGAGTAGGCAGCTGAACGGAACACAGTTGTATGCTTCATTCCCTAACTTTTGCCTAGGCCGCCCTTTCAGGTTTTCAGCCTACCGGGATTGTAGTTGTTTAGTCTCTAATTTTTGCCTGGACCGCCCTTTCGGGTTTTCAATCCACCGAGACGCTCATTTTTGCCTAAGTTGCCCTTTCAGGTTTTCAACTTAGCGAGCTGTGTTTTTTTTTTTTTTTAAGAGAAGTATTTTTTGACTATGTCAGCATTCACAGGATGTGGGAAATCCTCGCCATCCATGGTGGTAAGCAACATGGCGCCGCCGGAGAATATTTTCTTGATTATGAATGGTCCCTCGTAGGTGGGAGTCCATTTGCCTCTGGGATCACCTTGTGGTAAGATGATGCGTTTGACAACCAAGCCACCAGTTTGGTATGCTTGACTTTTGACTTTTTTGTTGAAGGCTTTGATCATGCGCTTTTGGTATAGCTGACCATGACAAATAGCTGCGAGCCTTTTCTCATCAATCAAGTTTATCTGGTCCAACCGTGTTTGAATCCAATCGTCTTCGTCTAGATTGGCTTCTTTCATAATCCTTAGGGAAGGAATCTGAATTTCAATTGGAAGAACTGCCTCCATACCATAGACTAAGGAAAATGGAGTTGCCCCTGTTGAAGTACGCGCAGATGTGCGATAACCATGAAGAGAAAAAGGCAACATCTCATGCCAGTCTTTGTAGGTTACTGTCATTTTTTGTATGATTTTCTTGATGTTCTTGTTGGCAGCTTCCACCGCGCCGTTCATCTTTGGTCGATATGGAGAAGAATTATGATGCTTGATTTTGAACTGTGTGCAAAGTTCAGTAATCATTCTGTTTAGATTTGTGCCATTGTCCGTGATAATCCGTTCAGGGATTCCGTACCGACAAATGAGATTGTATTTGATGAACCGGGCCACCACATTCTTGGTAACAGAAGCAAATGAAGCTGCTTCTACCCACTTTGTGAAGTAGTCAATAGCGACCAGGATAAAGCGATGTCCGTTGGAGGCAGTAGGTTTGATTTCTCCAATCATATCAATACCCCACATTGCAAAAGGCCAAGGAGCCGTCAGGACGCTTAATGGAACTGGAGGTACATGTACTTTGTCAGCATATATCTGGCATTTGTGACATGTTCGGGAGTAATGATGGCAGTCTGTTTCCATGGTAGACCAGTAATAACCTGCTCTCAGGATCTTTTTAGCCATTGTATGTCCACTGGAATGAGTACCGAAGGCACCATTGTGTATTTCTTCCATGATCTGTTCTGCTTCCTTCTTGTTTACACAGCGAAGT
>NC_081182.1:62238450-62391383 GCF_029867415.1 Vicia villosa
CCAATATCCTACACCATTTCATTGTAATTTGTAATTGTTCTCTTTATTTGTTTCAAAAATGAATTAATTTGACTTGGAAAATATCATTATAATTTTATATTTTAAGATGATTGATTTTACTATTAAAAAAATAAGGGTGCAATTTATTATATTACTAAAGTAATAAACTTTTTGTGCACTACACATATCAAAATACTAATTTATTTAAAAATTATGAATAATACAAACTTGTTAACTTGTGTTCTTAAAATATAAAGTATAATTTTTTACTAAAAGTTATATATTAACATTATTAAATATTTAAACATTGTTTTTTATAATAGTACTCCCTTCGTCTCACAATAGATGCACTTTTCCTATTTTTATTTGTCTTAAATTATTTGTCCATTTAGAATACAATGTGATATTTATTATTTATTTCCACTAATTTATCCTGATTTATTGTATTTTAATTCATTTAAATACTCGGCCATCTATTATTATTAAGACTATTTTAGTAAATAAAACTCATTTTATCATTGAAATTAACATAATTAATCATTTTTTTAAAAATATAAAAATCTAAAAAAGACACCTATTGTGAGACGGAACTAGTATTAATTTTTTAACTCAAAATATTATTTTCGGATATTTTTAACGTGTGATCTTACAGCAAAAGTTAACATACCCTTATTAGTAGTGGCACTCCTCTTCTGGAAAACAGAATTTGGGAGTATATTGTACGTTAAGGCTATAAGTGTCATTTACCTAACCACTTACATCATTGACTCGATCACTCGAACAGGATCCACAAGCTGCAAGAATAACAACACCACACCCCATTTCATCCTACGCCACGTGTACATTCTACCACGTGTCTTTTCATCACTGGTTTACCCTTCTCTCTTTTCGGTCACTCCCACGTAAACACCCTCACTCCCAAAAAAAAAAACACTCGATTTTCATATCTCATCAATAAACCCATCACAACACGCCGGAGAAGAAACCAAATCACACTCTCTTTCCCTTATTTTTATTTTTAATTCATTTCAAATTCTCATCAACCGTTCACAAATTTTCTCCCCACAATGGCGCGGCTCCTCGCGAAGCTGACGCTAATCGCATTCGCTCTAACATTCCTCTTCTCTCCGTCGCATTCCGCCGTGTTCAGCATAGATCTCGGCTCTGAATCGCTGAAAGTAACCGTGGTAAACCTAAAACCAGGTCAGACTCCGATCTCAGTCGCGATCAACGAGATGTCGAAACGGAAATCGCCGGTGTTAGTTTCGTTCCACGACGGAGATCGTCTCCTCGGCGAGGAAGCAGCGGGTCTAGTCGCGCGGTATCCGCAACAAGTTTATTCTCAAATGAGAGATCTAATCGGGAAGCCCTACGCTTCTGCTAAGAAGTTTCTAGATTCGTTGTATTTACCGTTCGAGGCGAAGGAGGATTCTGCAAGAGGTACTGTGAATTTCGTGGTGGATAAAAACGGGACCGAGTATTCGCCTGAGGAATTGGTTGCTATGGTTTTGAGTCATGCCGCGAATTTGGCTGAGTTTCATTCGAAGATTCCGATCAAGGATGCGGTGATTGCTGTTCCGCCTTATTTTGGACAAGCTGAACGGAAGGGATTGCTTCAGGCGGCGGAGTTGGCCGGGATTAATGTTCTTTCGTTGATTAATGAGCATTCTGGTGCGGCTTTGCAGTATGGGATTGATAAGGATTTCTCAAACGAGTCGAGGCATGTTGTTTTCTATGATATGGGTTCGAGCAGTACCTATGCTGCACTTGTGTATTTCTCATCTTATAAAAGTAAGGAGTATGGGAAGACAGTTTCGGTGAATCAGTTTCAGGTATGATATTTTTGGGATAATGTGTTCTAGTTGGTATTCATGAACATAGATATAAATATGAAATTTATCAGCCGGAAATTTTCTGTATTCTATAATGAAAGTTGATTAGTTTGAATTCATGATGTAAATGAAGGAACAAGTGCATAATATAGGACTAGGATTGGTGACTACCACCAAACAACAGAAGAATAATTTTATAATGAAAATAATATGGGACTGCATTCATGTTAAATGGGAGATAAATTTGTACTGCATTCCTCTTAATTTGTTCACTTCATAATCCATGTAGGTCAAGGATGTCCGTTGGAATCCTGAGCTGGGTGGTCAGCATATGGAGTTGCGACTGGTAGAGTATTTTGCTAATGAATTCAATGCACAAGTTGGTGGTGGAATAGATGTGAGAAAATTTCCTAAGGCTATGGCTAAGTTAAAGAAACAGGTGAAGCGGACAAAAGAAATTCTCAGTGCAAACACGGGAGCTCCCATTTCTGTTGAGTCGCTTCACAATGATGTGGACTTCAGGTTGGTAGTTAGTTCAAGTCTTCTCATTTTCTATTACTGATTTCAATGAATTTGTGTGTTAGTTTTTATCATTCCTAAGTTAGTGGTTGTACTTTATAGATCTTAGTGTTTGACCCAGACACAAAGTGTACTAAACTATGCTGTTTCACTAGTTAAGATATTCTTTTGAATAATCCCAAGAAAATCAACCAAACTATCCAAGGTTATCCCACATCATTATGAAGATACTACAGAAAGTATTTAATCTAAAATAGTCTTTTGGAAGATCAAATTCAGTAGAGCATATTTCTATTTGGTGTGTGGCACTGCATGTCTATTTTTGGCACATGCTGCTCCATGTAGTGCTCCATGTGAAGTAAATATTCTTTTCTGTGGGTTTTGTCAAGGTGGTATATCTTTCCATTTCCATGTGTTTGTAAGGGGAGTAGACATCATTATGAAGGGTTATATCGCCAGTCTGTTTTCCTTTCTTCTCCATAAATTATCTTGGCATTTCATTTTAATTGTAGTGTCCCAAGTGAATGGTCTACAATTGTCTAATATGAAAATGAATATAATTTTGACACATTATGCCATATTCAAGTGATCACTCAACAAGAGTCGTTAGAAACTAGATGTGTCCATTATGAAGTGATAAAGGGCCAAAACCAGAGGAAGGGAATTTAAAAGGGATCAATATAAAAAATAAATATTTATAGGGACAAAAATCATGTTTAAGTCATTGAGAAAATATCTCATGATATTTTTGGCACTAGTGTATGTTTGAGAATAATTAGAATATTTTGGATTAGTTTTCCATAGGTTTGCTCCACTAGAGTTAATCCTATTCGAGGCATATTCGGACACTAAATGTGTGCTCCTCTCCTAGCCGGGATTCAAACTTTAGTTTGCCACATCATAGGAGTCTAGACCCTATCGCTAGACCTAACCTCCAATGGTTAGTAGTTTGGTTAGGTATTAGCATAAACTGAAGTTGATGTTTTTTTATTATGTTTCACATCAATATACCCAGGGTAACATAATTTGAAGTTTCTGTTCTCTGTTTTCTTCTTCCTTGCCTAAAGTCCTATGATTCTGACAGTCCTAGGAGTCTAGCCCCTCCCGTTAGACCTAACCCCCAATGGTTAGGAGTCTGGTCCAGTATTATCATAAATAGAAGTTGATGTTTTTTATCTTGTTTCACATCAATATACACAAGGTAACATAATTTAAAATTTCTGTTCTCTGTTTTCTTCTTCCTTGCATAAAGCCCTATGTTTCTAACAGTTCCTAAACTGAATTATTTTGTCGAGATTCCCTTTCGTATAACTTTCCCATAATAGTCCGTAACTGTCAAGGCATGATGTAATTATACTACATATAGCACATAAGGATCCTTATTCTAGGCTTCTTTTCTTACAGGAGCTCAATAACCCGTGAGAAGTTTGAAGAGCTCTGTGAAGATATTTGGGAAAAATCTCTTTTACCGTTGAAAGAGTTGCTTGAGCATTCAGGCTTGTCAGCAGATCAAATATATGCAGTGGAGTTGATTGGAGGTGCTACCAGAGTACCAAAGTTACAGGTTTGAATAATCTTTTTTCTTTTACTGTCATGCTTTCTGCACTGTGTATTAGTGGGATTAGATCTGCTGGTATTTGAACTAGACAGAGCTCCATGATTTATATTATTGTCTTTCCAGTCAACATTTGGTTTCTATGTATGAACTATCATCTGTTATATACAGCATTAAGCTAGTTTTTTGACACGTTAGTAAACACGACCCTGTTATACGTGAAGACATGCCTGCTACTTCCTTTTTTTTGTTAACTTGAATGATGGGAAGTTTGAAGGCATCTGACAGCTCACATGTTATTTATTTATTTATTTTGTAGAAATGCTAGGATAATCCAAACTGTTAGATTGTTATTACATAGGTAGTTAGAGAGAGGGGAATAGTATGATACAAAAAACATAAAGAATGATAGGATAGAATATTCAATTGAGTAAGAATATTGGGTCTTTGGTCAGTGAGATGATCTTCCTAGTACTACAACCATTTTACTGTAATTTGGGGAGTTCTTCCCCATTCTATTTCAATTCCAGTTTCCTATCAAGAGATAGACAACATGAATGTGATTCAGTTGTGCTTAAGTTCTTTTATATATCAAATACTCGATTAAGTTTTAAAAATAAAAACTCATGACTTAGTGTGAACTTATATTTGATCTTTTTATTGTCAAGTAAAACTGCAGTACTTAGTCGTTTACTATGTTTTGTTCGATACTATGTTTGTGCTTAAGTTTACAAATGAAGTATTTACTTGGCAGTCTGCCACTGATGCCTAGAAGTTTACTTAATGTTATTCTGTTAACTACTATTACAGGCTAAGCTTCAAGAGTTCCTTGGTAGAAAAGAACTTGATAGGCATCTTGACGCAGATGAAGCAATAGTTCTTGGTGCTGCTCTGCATGCTGCAAATATAAGTGATGGTATCAAATTAAACCGAAAACTAGGTATGGTTGATGGTTCCTTATACGAGTTTGTGATTGAATTGAGTGGTGCCGATCTTCCGAAAAGTGAAAGTTCTAGGCAGTTACTTGTACCTAAAATGAAGAAACTCCCGAGTAAGGTAAACTAATTGATGTTTCTTGCTATGCATTTAATAAGAAAAGTGAAATGACCAATTATATTCTTTAATTTTACTAATCAGTTTTCATATGGTTTACTTAACAGATGTTCAGATCCATTGTTCACGACAAAGATTTTGAAGTTTCTCTAGCTTATGAAAGTGAACATCTTTTGCCACCTGGTGTTACCTCTCCATTAATTGCTCAATACCAGATATCTGGTTTAACAGATGCAAGTGGGAAGTAAGGATAAAAAACTTCCTAAATTTTTATGGATATCATTGCTGATTTAAATTTTAAACCCCTCAAGGAGTTGTTTTGATATCAATTATTTAAAATCTCTAATTCCTTCCTATTTTTTTTTTTTTTTTGTCTTTTCTGTTCTCCTAGATATTCATCTAGGAATCTGTCGTCCCCCATTAAGGCAAATGTACATTTCTCTCTTAGTAGAAGTGGAGTTCTTTCTCTGGATCGGGCAGACGCTGTTGTTGAAATAACAGAGTGGGTAGAAGTTCCCCGGAAGAATTTGACCATAGAGAATTCAACTATTTCGTCAAATGTATCAGATGAATCTGGTGCTAGTAACAATTCTGAGGAAAACAATGAAAGTGTGCCAAGTGATAGTGGTATTAATAAGACATCTAACACAAGTGGTGAAGAGCAAGCTGCTGCTGAACCTGCTACAGAGAAAAAGCTGAAAAAGCGGACCTTTAGGGTACCATTAAAGGTGAAAGCCAACCCGGGTGGTTATTGAGATGAAAAAGATTGAAACATTGAAACAAGATCTTCTAATATACTTTTCTTCTTGGCTCTTCTTTTTTTACCTGTGGCAGATTGTTGAGAAGATTACAGGAGTAGGGATGTCTCTATCGAAAGATTTTCTTGCCGAAGCTAAAACAAAATTACAAGCACTAGACAAAAAAGACGCAGAAAGGAAAAGGACAGCCGAGTCTAAAAATAATTTAGAAGGATATATATATACAACTAAGGAAAAGGTTGGTAAAAAACAATATGCTTGGGTTTTTTTTTTTAATCTTTAAGGCATTAATCATTTCTACAACGTAAAGCACCTTTAAGATTTTGTTACCGTCTTTCAGAGAAACTCTTAAATATTAGCCTTTAATTAGTTGACTTCAAGTTTATACTGAAGGATTTGAACTCACAGTCTTGTTTTTTTGAAAAATGTCATCAAAATACAATTAAGAAATGAAAGAATGAGGATGCAGTTTTCACAAAGAAATCTCTAGGCAAACTAATTCAAGAACCTTAAATCTACTTATGTTTGTTGATACTTATTCTGATCGCCATATAGTTTTCTACAGGGAGAGGGTAGTATTTGGGAATGATCCTCCCACTCTTATTTTATCTGAATCCATTTTATAAATATTATGTCTATTATTTTTTAGAATGTTATCAAGTTATCTAACTTTTTTGTACTTGGTGTGTGTAGCTATTAATATTTCCATTTTTTCTTATTGCATTCCTTATTTTTATCAGATTGAAACTCTTGAGGAGTTTGAAAAAATTTCTACGAGTGAGGAACGCAAGTCCTTTGTTGAGAAGCTTGATGAGGTTATAACTCTTTTCATTGGCCAACCAACAAGAAACGTCATTGATACGAATTTTGACTTAGGCTCTTTGCATTCTGTCAGGTTCAAGATTGGTTATATACAGATGGTGAAGATGCCAACGCCACGGAGTTTGAAGAGCGTCTAGATCAGTTGAAAGCTGTTGGAGATCCAATTTTCTTCAGGTCTGTCGTATTCTCTATTTTAATATACCTTTATAGTACGGTAAAGTTTTTCTGAAGAGTGGTACATCTATTTTAGGTTAAAAGAGCTTACAGCTCGACCAGCAGCAGTTGAGCATGCCCGCAAATACATTAATGAGCTGAAACAGGTACCATCAATAAATTCATGTCATTTTGAAACTGAACTTTTGTTTCTGGTATAGTCCAATAACCATCTTTGTAATTGAGCACATCTAAGTAAACTCGGTTTGGTGGCAGTGATTGTTGTCAAACTCGGTTTCTAAATAAACCGGATGATTCCACATAAACTCGACTTGTAAGATTCTTAAGAGCCAAAGACTTTTTCCACTAAGTGGGGTTGGCAGCTTGGATCAACTGACGTCATAGTGTTCTATCATATTATGTTTCTATCCAATCCAACTCATCAATCTCTAAATCTTTCTTAATAGTTTTTCTAAATCCTCCTCCATCTCTAGTGATTTGACTACCCTCCATATGATTTATTCTCCTTACTACAAAATATCTGAGCCTTCCTTCTACTCGCCCAAACCACCTAATTAGAGTTTCTACCATCTTTTCCATGACTGATGCTACCACAACTCTCTATCTCTAATGTCATTTCTAATCCTATCCTCTCTAGTCTTTCCATACATTCTCATCTCTACTACGTTTAATATATTCTTCATGTTGGTTGTTTACAACCTAACACTATGTCCCATACAACGAGAAATCAAAGAGATATGATATATGCTTCCAAAGAGAGAATGGGAAAAAGTTGAGAAGTTCAGTTTAACTGAGAACAACTAAATTTTGATTTATGCTTCCAAAGAGAGATGATAAAACATATAGCTTTCACCAACTATGTATAATCTGAATGTCACTTCAAAGTTATGTGCACCGGCAACGTGCTAAAAACACAAAAAAACCGTTAAACACTGCCAATATTCATTTGGCTATACAATCATGCTCTTTTTGTAGAAAAGGTGTTTTTATGTGAATGTTAAACAAATTGAACATTCACAACGGGAAATTAATTGCCATACTCTGAAGCAGTCTATTTTGATTTATACAATTTTTTTCCCACTTGAACTAGCTATTAAGTATTAGGTGATGTAACATGAAACATTTATATATAGATCTTTTTCTGACATGTGCAGATTGTAGAAGAGTGGAAATCAAAGAAGTCTTGGCTTCCAAAAGAACGAGTAGATGAGGTATTTGATTTATCTTGATTTTTATTTTCTTGAATCTATTAAACACATCATGTTACCTCTGGAAAAATCATTTTCTATTTTGGGGTTGCTATTTTGCAAGGTGATTAATATTGGAGAAAAGTTAAAGAATTGGTTGGATGAGAAAGAAACTGAGCAAAAGAAGTAAGTTCCTGTCAGTAATTTGTTGTTCTTGTATGGAGAAATATTTTTTTGCTCTTCAATACATTTCCATTGTTCATTCTGATCCTGTTTTATAATCTAGCTTTGTAAAGCTTTCATTTTCCCAAATTGCTCGACTTGGTTTTGGTCATTGAGTAAATTCCTCAGCACGAAATAATAGTTTTAAAAATCTAATGTAACTAATTATTAATTTTTATTCTGTTTTTGTTTTCAACTTTTGAAGAACTTCTGGATTCAGTAAGCCTGCATTTACATCTGAAGAAGTACATTTAAAGGTGTTTGAACTACAAAACAAGGTACCATTTCTTCTACTTTTCTAGTTAAGACTGTATTGGCACATGATTTACATGTCCATGCAAGCAGTGTTATTTATGTTGAGGTCTTCAATGTATATGTATTATAGGTTGCCAGTATTAATAGAATCCCCAAGCCCAAGCCCAAGATTCAGAAGCCCCCAAAGAATGAAAGTGAGAGCAAGGAGCAGAATACTGTTGATTCTGATTCCACCTCAACTGATAGTTCCTCTCAAAGTGATGAATCTTCGAACCCGTCTAAAGGTGAAAGTGAAGAATCAGTTGACGAGCAACCTGAAAAGCACGATGAGCTATGATTTAACTGAGAATGCATGTAGGTCCTTTTCTTTTTAATTATCTGCCTAAAAGTTTTAATTAGTTAAAGGGTCTAGGCTGGTAAGGGTAGAATGGATAGGTGAAAAAGAGGGAGTGCCAGTTTTCTGAGAGCAGGAGAATAGAGTTGAGGCAACATTTGCTTGATGAATGCTAAAATTTTGAGGTTAGATGTACTACAATAGTTATTTTTTTTCTTTTATAATTGATTTCCCTTTGATATTTAAAAGGGGTAAGTTGTAATTTAAAGGCATATGAAATGTGATATAGGAAGAAAAAGAGGCTCAATCTAATAGATTTGCTCAATCTAAACGCATTTTATTTTTATGTTAGATGCATGATTGTCTGTAGAAACTAGTTTAGTTTGTGGTATACGATTGTGTGATGAACTAGAGATTGTTTGAAAATTAGTATGAATTGATATAATTAATAATTTAGTAATAAGTCATTATATATTTTCCTACTCTGCCAATGGCAAAATAATACATCATGTTTTTTTTGGAAGGGTCATGCTAATTAAAGGAATTTTTACGTTTAATTCTTAATTTGTATTACTTGGGAGATAAATTGGCATTACTCTAAAATTAGGATGAAAATATAATTGGTGGTTGGACATGGATTTGTATTCTATTTTAAATTAGATTAAGGTCAGACTACTTGTAAATCAAATAGATTTAGTTAAAATTTATATCTAAATAAATTAGAGGTAAAAATGCTAGACTTTATTTGAATTTTCAGATTCTGTCAATAGTAGATAACTAGTTGTTTTAAAGTTTAATTACATTTTTAATTCCTTAATTTACATAATTTGTTTTATTTTAAATTTAAATAGTTTTTAAAAAAATAATTTATTTTATCATATTTTTACACTTCAAATTGATATTGTGTTTAATTTTAAATAATGTGTTATTTGTGAAATACGACACATCATTAAATATTTTTTTGGTAAAGCTTTAAAATATATTTGTGGAACTTTAAATATAAAATAAGTTACATGTCATCCGTCATCAATTATCATGGTAAAAATGAGAATAACATGTCACTTAAAAAAGATATATAATTTTTTTTAATTAATTTGTTGGAATTTATGTTTTAAAGACGAATTATTGATCTCGATGGTTCAACCCGCATGAGATTACAATTGTTTGTATCATTTGTGAAAGAAGTAAAATAGTTAGATTAAAACTATAATAATTAATCCTATTTTAAATAATTATAATGATATTTTTATCCAAAAGAATCATAATTACATTTTTATATTATTTGAATATGACTACATGAAAACTTATTTAAAGAAATGATATATGACCGGGTTAGTTATTTATAACAAATTCAATAACAAATTATTTGATATTCATGATTTTAAGTTGGACACTGATATCTTTAGTATAAATTATTTTAAAGTTTAAATTTATTTTAAAATAAATTAAAATAAAAAAGTGAGGTGATATAGTTATCTTTAGTATAAATTATTTTAAAGTTCCAACTTAAAAGTGTCAAACGTTAGATCTTTTAAGATACATAATTTTTTTTTAAATAACCATGTGTTAGAAAAAAATTACGCAAATAACCATACTTCAAAAAAATTACGCAAATAACCAAGTTTCAGAAAACATTGACACCAAGGCGTCACGTGAGATGGCGCCACCATTGTATCAGATGAAGGGAGGCGCCATTTGGGATGGCTCCTATGTACAACTTTTCTGCAATAAGTCATCTCAGATGGCGTCTTGGTGCATTTTCAAATGGAAAATTGAACAAAAATATACAAGGAGGCGCCATATGAGATGGCTCCTCCTCCTAAAAGTTGAAGGGAGGTGCCATTTGACATGACTTATTGGGACTGAGTGTGCCATGTGAGATGGCGCCTAGGACTAAAAAAAAGGGAATAAGCCATGTGAGATGGCGCCTTGGTGTTAAGGGTTTCAGAAACCTAATTATTTGCGTAATTTTTTTGAAACGTGGTTATTTGCGTATTTTTTTTAATACATGGTTATTTTAAAAAAAAATTCTAAGATACATCCTATAACTGCAAAACTACTAAACAGTAAATGATGGAATTTTCAGCAAAACAGCAAGAACCCTGACAAAAACCTCCATCTAGCCAACATAAGCCGCATCCTCAGCTTGTAAAGATCAACTTGATCGAAAAGAATTTCCTTAAAATTGAGTTGTAAGATGGTGATTGAGGTAAATTAACTGGTTATTAATTCTTCAAGATGTTGTGATTATTAATTCTTTTTTGGGTAAATTAACTGGTTACTTCGCAATGATGATACATTTAAATGTCCAAGTCAAAATCAAATGCTGTTTCCTTGTCATCTTGATAGTTGATAGTGACAGACTACGCAATACTTGAAAAAAACCATGAAGAAATAGAAACAAACAAGAGGATCAACATATCCTCACGCTGCCCCACTATTTAAGGCTATCTTTGAGAGTTTGGAGGGGAGGGAAAGACGTCTGAAGATGAAAATTTTAAAAAATATAGAAAAATATTTGACATTTTTTAAAAAAATGATTTCGTTTAGAATGATAAAAGTCATTATCATTAGTAAATATTTAATTTTTGAAATAGTATAACAACCTAAAAGATATTTGGAAAATTTATGTAAGCCCTCCAAAACCCTCCTATATGATTTTCGAGTTCCCCATTTTATGGAGTTTTTACTGTTATGAATAAAACCAAATCCTCCAAAATCCTCATATCCAAAATCTTTTTATTCTTTTCACCCAATTCTTTCTATTTTTCAAAACCCCCCCATCCATTCCCCTTCAAACTCCCAAACAAAGCCTAAAACAAGTAAGTTTGTTTTAAAAACCAGAGGATCAACATATCCTCATACTGCCCCACTCCTTAAAACAAGTAAGTTTATTTTAAGGGTGTGTTTGGATTGTCGATGAATAGAATTGATTCTAGTAGAATTAAATTTAGTAAAATTGATTTTATCAGAATTGCAATATGTTTAGATATATTTATGTAAAAGTGAATTGAACAATAAACTTCAGTGTAAAAATCATCCAAAATCAATTCTAGAGATAAAAGCTACAAATTCTAGCTTCAAGTAGAATCTATTCTAGAGACAGCATCAATTCTACTTTTGCCTAAACAAACATCTTAAAATCACCCAAAATCAATTCTATACCTCTAAAATATTTTTGACTCTTCCAAAAATCAAACCATGCACTGATTTTTCTCAGCCCTTCATGCATAAGTCAATGGCTTTTGTGTTAAGCAAAGCCTCTAACATACCAAGCTAGAAAAGAAAAATCATTAAAATCTGTAATTTAAAAAAAAAAAAAGGGTGTCAAGAGTTCCATCCATATCTGTAATTTTAAAACAGTTGTGGATATTATTTTCTGGGTACTCAATAAATATGTATTTAATTGTCATCTCTATATATGGAATATGTAATAATCATACACAATCTGTATATTTTTTTATTCACCAATGATGTCAGTTAGAACTACAGAAGAAATTTACATATAACCATAATAAGAAGAGTGGACAGTAATCCCAATATGAAAATATTTTGCCATGAAACAGAGGCAACTGAAATAAATTTTGCACTCTACTTGTCAGGAAATTAGACTGTACAATGAGAGTTTAGATAAATTCATTGAGTTTAGCTATGCTTGCATAATGTAATATGTACAAATATGATAATTACCTAAATATTATGATTCATAATCTGCTTTCCCCATAAAGGAGGTGACAACTAATCTTTTTAATAAAAAAAAAATACTCATTATAATAAAATCAGTTCTTCTTGGATTTCATAATCTGCCATCTGTCTAGAAGAGCCAATATTTTTTCTTTGGATGTCTAGTAGGAACATCTGCAAATTCATTGTATGAAAGAAAAATAAGCTTATTTTTTTATAGTAGTTCTGACCATGAAAAGTATATAAAGGAAGCAAGAAGAAAAATCCATTTGAAAGATGTTATAAATTATAATCATTACCTCCATTTGTGTACAATGAATTATAGTGCACTTCACTCCAAAAGCTTAGCCATAGCTCTATAAAGTCAAAAAGGAATCGTAACTACATTGACCTTAAAAATCAAGGCTCAAGACAAAATAAGTTCTAGAGGAGAGTTTCAAAATAAGGACAAACAAAACAAACCATCAAAGGAAGAAACATTAACAATTAGCTACCTCTAGTGGGCCTTTTGTTAGTCGGAAGGATCTCGATGTAGCAAGTGTCTCTGAAAGAGGTCACTAAGCAAATCTTGGCATCAAACTGAAGAAAAGTAATGATCAGTCAGAAAACAATTTTAACAAGTAACCAAGAAATATGTGAGTGTGGAATATAAGAATTTTTTCTTCTAGAAATTGAAAACAATGTTTATGACTATGCTCCTGGGAGATTTATGGAACTTAGATGACTCACCCGGTCTGCTGCTGCTTGTAGAGTAACATGATCTCCCCATTCTCCTGATCTATTGTCACACAAAATTAAAATTTCAAATTAGTATTACCATCAATACTATGCTCTCAATCGAAATCAATGTAAAATTGTTCACCAATGAAATCTAACTTTTTCATCTGCTTTATGTAGCTTTTGTACGCCATTGGCACATAAGCTTCGTACAATTTTTTGTTATGCTTTAGCTGGAAGAAAAATACAAGCCAAAAAGAAGTGATAGATTAGAATGTGAATATTAGACTGCTAAAAAACTGAATACTTTGCAACACTGTTCAATCAGCAATAACACAATATAAAATAAGAAAAATGAACGAGGATCATGCAGTGTTACGATGAAATATTTCGTAATAGCCAAATGAAATTAGTGCACTTATGCCTATAACGAACCTACCTGCTTAATAACCTGCCTTCTCACATACTTGTGGTAATCAGGCTTGCCGAACAACTGATCAGCTATAGCTCGGAACTGTTAAGATTTTTCCAGATATTAGACAAAACGAAGGAACATGTAACAAAAGTGCCAAATAACGAGGGAAAAGTAAGATGTCACGTAAGTTTTCTTTCGAAGGAAAGAAACACAAATACCTGACAATTTCCATCGCCCTCCATTTGCAGTTCTGATAGGCCATATGTAACCAACCTGTAGAAAATGACGGAACATATTTATCACGTCAAACAAAATACTTTATGAATAAAAACAAAATAAGCATTTTGTTTCACATCAACTAAACTCCCTTTCATGATTCTACACATAATTTTTTACATGATTTCAACTCACAATGGTACAAAACTCTCAACTCTCAACTCTCAAGCAAGTTATATCTATTTTAACTTAGGTTTCCCTTCTAAGAAAAATATGTAAAGAAGTATAAAATTCTAATAGAATTTGAAAAATGAAAAGGCGTATAAGCATACAATAACAACCAAGCCTTACCCCCCTAAGTGGTGTCGGCTATATGGATCAACTTCTGACATAGTGTTCTATCTAGGACGATGTTTCTATCCAAATTGTTAATCTCAAGATTTTTCTTCACAACTTCTCTTAAAGTTTTTCTAGGTCTTCTTCTATTTCTAACTGTTTGACTCCTCTCCATCTGATCTACTCTCCCTAGAACCAAATCTACAAGTCTTTTCTCTATAGGTCCAAACCACCTAAGTCTATTTCTCATAGCTCATACTATCTCTTCTTCTATCTAACTATCTATCTCCCTAACCATGGATTTACTATGATCAGTGAGATTTAACATATTTGTTTGCGATACACGATAACATGATTAAAATTTTCCAATATGCAATGCAAAGTTAAGCTAACAAACAGTGCAATATTAATTTCATTTAAAATACAATGATAAATATGTGAATACAACAGTTAATTTGCATAGTTCCAAAACAAGAACTGATAACTAGACATCAAGCTATTGTTGCAACCTTTCTGATAGCGTCTCATGGTCAATTGTAGCGTCATTGACATCAGGAATCTCTCCATTAACACGAGGAGTATGCTGCCAACACAAATTCACAATGCAGGCAACATTATACAATAGCACACGAAATCGGAACTAAAGATTAGTATTGATACATACCGGAATAGAATCTAAATGGGAAAGTCGCTTCCCGAGCTGTCTGCTACCCCGGTTGAGAGTTTCCTCTTCAGCCAAAATGCTCGCAATGGTTTGATCATCCTCGGTATCACGAAAACTGCTGTTCAAGCTCGAGCTGGAACTCTCACTTCCATTCCTTAGATTCGCACTCATACTTTCCTCAAATCAACCAAACAACAATTCACAACCTATACAAGCTACAAGTACAAACAAATCAGGAAATCTGAAACAAGAAATAGAAAAAACTCACAAGATTAATCCATGAAATTCTCTACCAAAATACCTTGGTTGTGTCGGTGGCACTGTAGCAGTTGCAAGAAAAAATCAGATGCTAACGGAGAAAAAGAATTATAGAGAGATGAAGGGTGGGAGTTATAAGAAGTTAAAAGAGAAGAGAAGAAAGAAAGGAATTGAAGTAAAGAAACGTAGGCGTGTGACGGAAACAGTTGAGAAACTTGAGTTGGGTGTTTCGAGAAGGAAGCAAAGTGTTGTTGGAAGACCAAACACGGATGCGTTGAGTTTTGTCTTGTTTTGAACTTGTCCAATAATGTACGAACTACGAACCAATTGTTAGATATTTGACCAAACTTAAAGTCTTGTTTGGAGTATTTGTTTTTTCTTTCAATAAAATAACTAGTAGGAAGGACCAAATTTGTTTTTGACAAAATCAAATGTCAAATGATGCGTCTTTTTAAAAATAAAACAAAGGCTTTAAGTAATATATGTCATGATGCAAAATAACCTCTTATGAAGATAATTGAATTAATTAATCAAAAGAAACATGTTTTCAACTTAACCTCGAAACATGTTTTCTTTAGGACATACTTCAATAATCTCTACATTGACTTGAAACTGTGGTGATGTCAACTTAACTATCAACTACTTTGTTGTTCTATACCAAATTGAAACTGTTTAACAACTTTAATCAAATTCAAGACACCTTTGAATCTTCATCCCGCCATTTGCATCCACTTGTTTTCAACCATATTTTTTTGCCAAGGTAATCTAACAAGCTCACAAGCATGGTTCTTCAACCATCATTGACTCCACCTGCTTTCGAATGCTTTACTAAAGGTATTTTTTATAAATTTTGCAACCCTTCAGCCTCATTCAAAGCATAACATTCAAGGCTAACATAATCGTCCCTTTGAGATGCTACAATCTCCCTCCTTACCTTATCACGAGTCAAATGATAATTAGAGGCCCATGTAATCGTTCCCTCGTTACTACCATTATCTGTAGTAGGAAACTCCACCTCAAACTAAGTTTTCTCCGTCATAGTTTCTAAAAGTTTCATCCCTTGATTTTTACTCTTCTTTCTTTGAAAGAACTCTCTACCAACCAAGTAAGCTGCTTTGACACCAGCCTTATTCCACTACGCCAAACAAGACCTTAGACATCGTTTTTTTTGCTTTAGACAACGCTTTAAAGCGCTGTCTATTCTAGCGTTGCTGTAGGTAAAGACAACGCTTTTTTTAAAGGGAAAGCGCTGCTAAAGGCCCCCCTAAGTCAGCGCTTTTAGTTTAAAAGCGCTGCTAAAGGCCCCACTAAGCCAGCACTTTTAGTTTGAAAGCGCTGCTAAAGGCCCACCTAAGCCAGCGCTTTTAGTTTAAAAGCGGTGCTAAAAGCCCACCTACGGCAGCGCTTTTAGTAAACAAAAAATTAAAAAAAAGCTACTTTAGGCAGCGCTTTTAGTGTAAAGCGCTACCTAAGCTATACAATTTTTTTATATATATAATTTACTTAAAATAGTGCTGTTTGAATTATATATTTTATATGCACCTGTTTTTTACACAAAATAGCCATAGTAAAGACTACCTGTAATTTGCGATCTATTCCTTCTTGTTTCTTAGGATATTTAAGAAAGAGATGACAGCTGACAGCATATTTCAAAACAGAATCACCTAGCAACTCAAGACGTTCCATAGAAAACTTTTCATAGGATCTTAAACATCAAGTACATTGACTTCAACACGTCTCTTAGTAAAAAATTACTAAACTGTAATGTTATTCTCTTCTACCACCCATTTACGGGTACAAAAAAATCACCGATAAATGTCGTTAGATATAAATAATCAATAACTAGTGATAATTATTATCTACATGAAAGAATAAACTAATCTCTATCATCATGCACCACCTTCTCCTCTTTTTCTACTAATGAATCGTCTAAGTATAATGTTTCAATTTGATTAGCATAGCACTTGTATCATCCAACGAGCCTCGTGAAGCAGAAAATTCCGCAAGCTTTTTACATGCCATCGATGGTTGTTTGTTGTTTTCTACGCAAAATTGACGAGCAATGTCTATTGCTTCTTGATTACTAACCTGAAATCAGAATGAAAAAATAAACTTGATCAGTTAATCATTCTATGCATTCAATAGTAGCTCAATTGGTTAGTAGCTCAACATGTGAGACCAACCTTGAGGGACCATAAAAAAACACAGCTTTCATTCTATACACACCTTTAAACGAGACCTAATATTCTCTTTATCACCATTGACATTGAACCTATGTGACAGAACCAAAGAATCCTCTTCAGAGGAGCCAGAATCAGACGAAGATGGTGCCAAATGTCCCTATCAAAAATAATTGTGTCAGAAACTTCAATGTAAATTGAACAGGAAACAAGTAACTTATACGTTCTTCTAATTCACAAGAGTCTCACTTTTATGTACAAGAAAACACAAAAGATTAAGCTCCCAAAGATAAGGGTTGAATAAATCTCTCCCAAATGATCATAAACGATTGTTGGCACACCTTCAATAGGAAACATCAGCATAACAAATTTATGAATGAGATGATATATTTCTCATAAATTCTCTCCTTTAAATGAACTAGAAGAAATTACAAAAGTAAGAGTAGAGAAAGGTGAGTAACTCACCACCAAAGAGCAACATAAGTAACCAAAGTGACTAAATACGCAGAAACACCATTCGCCTGAAAAAATTCAAAAGCAAAAACAGAAGTTAATAGTTATCATCATAATTCAGGAAAAAAGTAACAAAATGAAAGAGAAACAAACAGAAACAAACCTTATACACAAGACGATTGCCAGTGGGAGAAATAGGGTTGTAAACAGTTTTACCAGGAAGAAGAAGCTGAAGCACGACTTCAAAAACACCATAAGCAGCGATAATTTCGCAAGTGAGAAGAGTAGGTTTAGGCCACAAATCAACAAAACCTTGAAAACCGTAATCCTAAAGTAATCAAAAGTGTTCAAAACCGATCCATTCGCAACCGCCAGTGTTCAAAACTGATCAATTTCAAATTAGATCTGATTCAAATTCAAAATTGAAGATTAGAGATTCAATTAGGGATCAATTAATCAGTACTTATAGTAAAATTACAAAAGGAGGAAAAAGTGTGAGGAGAGAAATCATGGAAGCATAGGTGACGAGCGGTGAATGAACGATGTCGTTCTTCTTAGATTCCGCCATTTTTCGATCTGCTTCACTGTGTTCTTGACTTGTTTGTGAGTGAGATAAAGAAGCTACGCCGTCTGAGGATTAGGGTTGATGTTTGCTTTTTGAGTTTTCTTTTATATTTTATAAACTAAATATATTTTATAAACTAAAACTCTGGCTAATGTGACAGCGCTTTTAGAAATGTGGCAGCGCTTTTAGAAATGCCTTAGGCAGCGCTTTTTAAAAGCGCTGGCTAATGTGGTCTTTTACCAACACTTTTATAAAGCAACCCTTTTAACAACACTTTTAAAAAGCGTTGTCTAAGGGTGCCCTTCTAGCAGCTCTTTCCCTCATTTTCGTGAACAGTTTTCGTGTTTTATTTTTTATTTTACTTATAGCAGCGCTTTTGTATAAAAGCGCTGTCTAAGGTGCGCTGTCTAAAGTCCATTTTGGCGTAGTATTCTTGATCTCGTCAATGATGATTACACGCTGGTTGCAGAGAATGCAATAGAAGCACAAAGAAATGCACAATATAAAACGAGGAAAAAGGATTAGAAGACATTGTGAAGGTGCAAGAAACACAAGAAATGGAGAGTTTGAATTGATTTGCACTAAATATAATCTTTTTCCAACTCAAAACAAGAGGTTAACGAGTGAATAAAAATAGAAGAACACAATTATTTTTATCCTGGTTCACTGTTAACTAAGTTACTTCAGTCCACCTGCCAAGGTGATTTTGCCTTCTCAATAAGGACTTAATCCATTATAGCCAAACTGATTATAAACAACCACAATGACCGTAACCACTGCCTTCTTGAGACTTCTGACTAACACTAGTCTCTCAAGGAAACAACCACAATAAGCTTATGATCAACCTTGCTGGAAACCCCAACAAGTTCAGCTGATCCTTATTGTGAAACCACTACGACCGCAACCACAGCCTTCTCGAGGCTTCTACTAACACTTAGTCCCCCAGGGAATCTATCAACCAATGTTAATTACAAGTATGTATTACAAAGATGCTTCTAATATGCAGATTACATAATATTTTAGTACAGTAAGAAAAAAGTGTTGATAAGCAAGATATGAACAAAAGATCCTTGCTAAAAATAGAAGACTATACAAAGAATTTCTCTAACAGAGTTTGTGCAGCGCTTTAGTGTAGTTTTGTAGAATTGATTCGTTGATTTCAAATTCTTCAAATGACTTCCTTTATAGAGAAGGATAGACCCGTTGGAGGGTAGAATAGGAAAACAACGTTCTATATCCATCAGTGTGTAGATGCAACAATGTTTAAGAAGATCGGTGACTCGACGACAGTGAAGGTGAGGTGGGACACACTTGTGCAGTGCTATGGTGGCGACGCATCAGTGAAGAAAGTAAAGTTGCAGTCCCTACGTAAGCAATATGAGAATCTCAACATGAAGAACAATGAGAAGGTTCTAGACTACATCTCCAGAGTGATTGTGGTCACAAATGAGATGAAGGCTTGTGGAGAAACACTTTTAGAACAAAATAATCATCGAAAAGGTTCTAAGATTGCTCACTCATTAGTTTGATTACATAGTTGTAGCTTTAGAACACTCGAAATACACCAACACCATGAAAATTGAAGAACTACATAGTAGTTTAGAGGCATAAGAGTTACGTCTAATAAAAAGAAACTCTGAAAGAGAAATAAAACAAACTCTAAAAGTTTCTTTGGTTAAGAATAACAAGAAGCAACATTGGATAGAGAACAAGAAAAATATGCCGGTGGTTCTCAGAAGTTAGAAGTCTCCAATCAGATGAGAAGAAACATAAGAATATTCAAAAGGGAAAGGAGAAGTTTGATAAGAGAAAGGTTCAGTGCTATTATTGTATTAAGTATGACCACTTTGTTGCTGATTGCTGGTCAAAGAAAGAAAGAAAGGATGAAAAAGCCAACATAGCCAAAGGAGATTCTAAGGATGAACATGTGCTATTGATAGAATATGAGAAGGAAGGCTAAAAAATGGTGGTATATGGAAACCGACTGCTCAAATCACCTAACTATAAACAAACAATGGTTGATTGCTTTTGACTCTAGTAAAAAGACCAAGATCAAACATGCCGATGATGAGTATCAGAATGTTGAAGAAATGAGAAATGTCAAAGTAAAATTGAAGAATGACAAAATTGTATTGATCAAGGATGAATGGTATGTTCCTGGCATGAATAGAAGTCTGATGAGTGTAGGTCAGTTGCTTGAAACTATGAAAGACAATCTCTTGAAGTTATATGTCAGTGGAAAGAAGTTAATTATGCAGTATGCACTAGGAAGAAACAGGACATTCAAGGTGAATGTTGAAACAACGGACACTCAATGTGTTAAAGGGAGAGTGAGTTGTGGCACAAGAGATTGGGACATCTGAAATAATATGGTACATGGAATTCCAAAGATTTTGGAACCAAAGAAATCATGTGATATATGCATGAAAGGCAAGCAACCAATATCTCCATTCCCATCAGAAATGTCTCCTAGAGCAACTCATGCTTTGGGTGTAGTGCATTATGATGTATGTGAGCCATTTAAAGTACCTTTACTGGGGGAAACAAGTATTTTGTGTCATTTGTGGATGAGTTCACAAGAATGACATGGGTAACACTAATAAAGTTCCAACATGAGGTGTTTGATGAGTTCAAGAAGTTCAAATTGAAGGTTTAAAATTAAAGTGGACAAAGGTTGAAGATCTTTAGAACTGCTGGTGGAGGTGAGTTCAATTCAACAAAGTTCAAGAAGTTTTGTGAGGAGAGTGGAATTGAGCATGAGGTGACTGCTCCATACACTTCATAAAATAATGGTCTTGTTGAAAAAAGAAATAGAACTCTGCTTGACATGACAAGGATCATGTTGAAGGAAAATGATCCACTTCGGTGGTGACTTTGTAGTTTTTTCCAGCGTTAGTAGGCTCAAGAAGTTTTTGCGTCGTGACAGTAAATCTCAAGACTAGATTCTCTTGTTGTATATGGTTGCAGTTGCTTTCAGCATAACAACACTTGTGAGGGAGGTATGTGCTCTCCTTTGTTCTAAAAGGTTGACTTCCTCCCTGATTTCCTAGGTATTTTCTTCTTTCGGCAAGGGGTGTGTTTTCAAAGAATGCCTCATTCAGTCTGTAGGTGAGTCGAAAGAGTGTTCCACATATTTTTGAGTGGGGTGTAGTTGTTTACGGTGATTTCCGGTAAACAACCGCTAGTCCTCCAAACTATCAATATACTTTGGTTACTTGCAAGATCGACTAGATTGATCATAGGACATGTGTCAAAAAGTTGTCTTTTATGATGATTTGGGTCATACTTTTTGGTTTGGGTTGTAATGTGATAATGTAAATCTACAAATAACTACAAAGTAAAACTAAACCAAAAGGCAATGAAACATAACTTGGTTAGACAATAATCATAAATGACTTCGACGGAAATATAAAGGAAACTAAACTGCAAATATGGAAAGATTCGACGAGAAAGTAAAGAAAATTGAAAGAACTTCGATCTTATAATAGAAAGATAAACATATATAAGGTGTTGGTGTTACATGTACATTTCTCAGCGAAAACTCTTTCTCTAATGCTTGATACTTGAGTGATTTGTGAGTAATTTGTACAAAATGAACACCCTGGATCCTACCACTAAGACCCTTATTTATACTAATTCGACCCTGACGGTCCTATACTAACGAAACGCCACGTTGCCCATCTGCATGTGCTCCGAATCCCTGGGGCTCCACCTGTCCTCCTGGATTCAAACAGAACTTTTCGAATTTCAAACCTTCCCGCTCGAACCTTATCTGATTCGTGACAGCGTGTCCTTCGTGAGAATGTATCAAAATACCTTAAGTCTTAACAATCTTTGCATTTCGAAGACTACTTAAGGCTTCGAAGACTGACTATCTCAATTCTGCTTCGATTTAGGAACCTTCATCATATATAACATTCTCAAAAATAGCCATTCAAAGCCATTCTTTCTCCGAAACTTAAATCTTCGAAGAATATACGTATTATTCGAAATCTCCAGCTAACAGTAGTCTAGTATGTCCAAAGGACATGTGAAAGCTCATATGCTCAATTTTCCTTAGTCACCTCTAGTCTTCCTTTCAATCTTCATAACAAAACTCGATTTGCTGCTTCGGTCTGCCAAATTGTTTGAGGATGCTCCACTGAAATGAAGTGTTGAATAGTCTTTAAGTCCTCCACAAAATGGATTGGAGAGGCTATGGCGTCCAGTGTTGTTAGGAATCATCTTTCAAGAATTCTGTTGTAGAAGCTTTGACAGGAAATTGTGAAGAAAACCACGTTTACAGTCCTCCTGTCCTTCCCTCTACCGAAAGAGACTGGTAGATTTGTTGTTTCACATGATTGAGTTGAGGATTCGTTTAGTACTAGTAGCCTATTGCCTTCACATGACTTTGAAGGTGAGAAACTTCAAACCTTGTATATGTAACCCCAACTTCCTAAATATTTTGAGATACATGAGATCACAAAAGTTTCTTTCATCAATGGGGAACCCCACCACCGAATGATGGGCTAAGTGGTTGTTACAACCATCACCAGAAGTGTTACGTTAGGAGTTCCATCCACCTTCTCGTGGTCTGGAAACCTTAACAGTGACCCATCTTTCTGTCGTTTCTTGGTGTGCATACCTCTCGACAATGAAAGCTCTTTCTCTTCATGTAGCCTCTGACCGATCGAATTGATGACAAAAATAAGAGAAGGTCCGATGTGAGAAGGACAAAAACTGATCAAGGAAATAAGATCAAAAGTTAATTTCTTCATCTTAACACGACCATTACATCAACCGTGACTTTAATTAGATGGACCTGATTGTGGAAATTCGCAGGAATCAGGAGTAGATTCCCATAAACGATGCCACATTCTGAATCCAAACTTGAGATGATGAGATAACATTTCATTATAGTGGACCGAGCTTCTGATATATAGTGGAAATGAAGACAGCCTACAAGGTTTAACACTCCAACGTTCAAGTCAGTAAAAATTTAAATCATACCTTGCACCAGATTTGGTTGGAGAAAAGGACCACCACGAGTAACAAACGGTCTATTTCCAAATCCAAACAGTCCCTTGTAAATGTAATCGTCATTAATTAATCACTAATTTGTTCCACAGTTGCCGCCCCTGTGCACTCATCTTTGAGCATTCATTTACTTTGTGTGCCGTCCAACTTTGTTTGTTTGTTTCCAATTCCACTGCCTTCCAAGTAACATAATTTAATCTCCTAATTAAGTTCTTGTTATCTTCGCTTCTATCTTCTCTATATAGTCAACACATTCTTCATTCTTTTACTTCAACATATCTCATTTCAAGGCTTTTTTTTTTGTTGGGCAGATCCAATTATTTGATAAGTGTTTGAAGATGAATTCAGGCCACTCCACAGGTAAATTAAATCTCCGACTCTATGCATGCTCAAAGTTTTAAATGGCTATATTAATATATGATGTCTCAATTATTTTTAAATATAGTGTATCCTCCACCTTCAACTGCACCTCCCCCTCCTCTTGGTTACCCTACCAAACAAGACAATCAACAAAATCATGCAGTGGAAACAAAGTCCAAGGGTGATGGATTCTGGAAGGGATGGTAATTAATTATGTTAATTTTTTTTTATGAAATTGTCTATGACTTAGTACAATCTCGTAATTTTTCTGCCAATTTATTTCATGCAGTTGTGCTGCAATATGTTGCTGTTGTGTCTTGGATGCATGTTTCTAATGGCTCGGAGATGGCATAATAGGATTTTTTTTCTCATCATATATGGCATAATTTGGATGTGTTTTCATTAATAATGCTTAGTTTTTGAAGTACATTTTATGTAAATATATTTCTTCAAACTAAACAATGTGAGACTTATAATTTTTTCATTCACACACAAAAATTAATAGCGTTTCATAAATTGGTTAAACTACAATTTTAGTAAGAGATTAACATTTTTTTCTTTTAAAATTGGTTAAACTACAATTTGTGTCTTCCAATTTTATTTTATTCACGAAATTGATCTTCTTATTTTAAATTCAAATAGTTTTGATTCACTTCTCATGAATTTTCATAGAAAATCGATGAGATGTTCATTTTTTAACTTAAATTTTTATTTATAAATTCATGCAATAGATTTATATACAATGATTTGTCAGGTTTCACAAGAAACTTGTCATTTAAAAAATAAAAATATTGTTAATTTTAAATACAAAAGTAAGAGAGGGAGACCAAATAGAAAAGTAGAATTGATTTTTAAATAATTTTAAAATGTTTGATTCTTCTAAAATATAATTAATTTTGCATTATATTTGCAACTAAATATTATAGCTTTTGAGTTAAGTCTGATTTTTACTTTAAAGTTTACTATTTTATTTACTTCTATAAAAGTTTATCTAAATATAATTTTAATTACAATGAATTTTACAAAATAAATTTATTCAAAATCAATTTAATTCACCGCAAATTAAATACATGCTAAAAACCGATGTGGGGAATCATTTATATTTGCAACTAAATATTATAGCTTTTGAGTTAAGCCTGATTTTTACTTTAAAATTTACTATTTTATTTACTTCTATAAAAATTTATCATTGGTTTTTAGCATGTGTTTAATTTACGGTGAATTAAATTAAGAATTTTTCTTTACCCACCTCCCTATCTTCTTGATCACCTCTGGTGAAAAACTCAAAATACCCTCACTTTGGAAATGCACTTCCGAAACGTTTTTTTTTCATTTAAAATTTGTCTTATTTCGGAAATGCACTTCCGAAAACACGAAAAAAAAGGTGTTTTCGGAGATGCATTTCCAAAAACACCTCCTTTTTTGAGTTTTCGGAGATGCATTTCCGAAAACACTTTTTTGGAAGGGGGTGTCTTCGGAGATGCATATCCGAAATATTCCAAGACCAAATTGGTCTTGGAATGTTTCGGATATACACTTCCTAAAGAATTCAATAATTATTAAAAAATTAAAATCAAGGTGAATCAATACAATTAATAGGTATAAAATCAAGGTGAATCAATAAAATGAAGGTGAATCAATAAAATCAAGGTGAATAAAAATTTCCTAAACAATTTTAAAGTTAAAAATTATTTTATTAACTTATATAAATAAAAACATTTTAATTCCATAAGTAAATTTTGAATTATATAGAATTAAATATAAAATTTATTCATTAAATAAAATTAAGACAAAATCTTTTTTTAATTTTTTTAAACTAAATAAAAAATTATAACTCATTTTTAATTATGAATCAGAATAGAAATATATAAATATATAATAATAATTAGGCTTAATTGCAACTTTGGTCCCCCTATTTAGTCATTTTCTTGATTTTGATCCCCCTACTTTAAAAACCACTATTTTATTCCCTTTTTAAAGTTTTCTCTTCAATTTTGGTCCCCCTTCAAATTTGGAGGTATTTTTTAATGAGGTGGCGTTATTTTTGCTGATGTGTCAATGCCATGTCATTTTAATATAATTTTTTAATTTATTATTTTATTTTCTTTTTAATGATTAAATATTTTTAGTTATTTTATTTTCTTTTTAATGATTAAGTATTTTTAGTTATTTTATATTATACATATTTATTTATTTATTTAGAAATTAATTTTTTTAATTTATCATTTTATTTTCTTTTTAATGATTAAAATTTTTTAGTTATTTTAATTATACATATTTATTTATTTATTTAGAAATTAAATATTACATATTTTAAAATATATGTATTTGGGCCTAAATTTCAACTTTTATATAAGTGCAGCCCAATCTCCAACAACACAACAATTCAAGTGTAAAAGTATATTATAAACACTAACTTTTAGATTTAAAAATTCGATGTGGGACTTAAAGAAGTGTTCTCCAACAACACTAATTAACATTGGAATGTGGTATCCATTACATCTCTGGCCCCGTATATTGATGTTATCTATTACATCTCGCTCTTGTAGATGCAGGTCAATAAAATCTGCTATTAACAAAAAATATTCCTGCTGCCAACCGTAAAAAGTGACATGCTCAATCAAAGGAAATTACTAAATTATGAGACTTGTATGCAAAATACTAAATTATGAGACATCCAAAAGATAAATGGTGTATGACATGTGACATGTTAATTTGAGAAGCATCAAAAGAATGGCTATCAGATCTTGCTAAGACAAACAAGCTTCCTGGAACCTGCAGAGTGTATAACAGCTTACTATTCAACATAATATTCAAAATGCAGAGAAAAAAATAAGATGTCAGTATGCCTTATATCATTTATTTCTACTGTTATAATATTAAAAAAACTAAAGCCTCTATTAAAAGGCAAAAGACAAATTTAAAACAAGATCAGTGTAAAGAATTTCGGTTCATGCTCACATTCAAAAACTAGGAAGTGATAAAATGTTCATGATGCAACTCTAAAGATATTAGGCTTAATTGCAACTCTTCCTATTTATAATATATTTTTACACTTGATTTGTTGTAATGTTAGAGATTTGGCTATTGAGACACTTGATCTGTTGCAACTCTTCCTGTTTCTTTAAGTCCCACATCGAATTTTTAAGTCTAAAAACTAGTGTTTATAATATACTTTTACATTTGAGATGTTGTAATGTTAGAGATTGGCTGCACATATACAAAAACTGGAGTTTAAGCCCAAACAAATATTTTAGAATATGTAATATTTAATTTCTAAATAAATAAATATGTATAAAATATAATACCTAAAATAATTTGATTATTAACAACAAAATTTTAAGAATATAAAATAAAAAAATTTAAAATAAAATGACATGGCATTGACACATAAGCAAAAATAACGCCACCTCATTAAAAAATACCTCCAAATTTGAAGGGGGACCAAAATTGAAGAGAAAACTTTAAAAAGGGACTAAAATAGTGGTTTTTAAAGTAGGGGGATCAAAATCAAGAAAATGACTAAATAAGGGGACCAAAGTTGCAATTAATCCTAATAATTATTAATTTTGTAAGTGAAATATATAAATATATAATATATAAATATATAATAATTAATATATAAATATATAAATATATAATAATTATTATAAATTAAAACACTCATTTTTTAATTTTTATAATTATTATATAAATATATAAATATATTTATAATTAATATATAATAATTATTATATAAATATATAAATATATAATAATTTTTATAAATATATAATAATTATTATAATTATTATATAACTATATAAATATATAAATTAAAACACTCATTTTTTTTTAATTTTTTTTGTAAATACATAATAATAATTATAAATATATAAATATATAAATAAAAATTATAACTCATTTTGTAAGTGAAATTATTTTAGTTTTTTTAATTAAAATTATTTTAAATTTTAAAATATGAATCAGAATAGAAATATATAATAATTATTATTCATAACTCATAAATTGTATCAAAATATATAATTATTATTATACATTACATTACTCATAAATTATATCAAATTTATGATATATGAATTAATTAATATCCTAAAATTAATTTTTGGGATTTTTAGATTTTTTTTTTGTTTTTTTGGAGATGCATCTCCGAATTAATTAAAATCCCTATTTTTGAGATTTTTTCGGAAATGCACTTCCGAAGTCTGGAAAAATTTAGAAAAAAAATATTTCGGAAATGCATTTCCGAAGCAGGGAAACCATATATCCTTCTACAAGTAAAACCATATATCCTTCAACAATTTTTGTTTTTTGTTTTATGCAGATTAAGCTTTTGAATATTTAAAAGAGAAAAAGGGATATGCACTGACAGTGTAAAGTTTTTTTACACTGTCAACCAATCACAACCATGTATCTAATTAAAACACAATTTTAATTAAAAAAAACTAATATGACATGGCAAGTGTAAGGATTTTGATTGGTTGTATGTGTAAAATTTGTTTACACTGTCAGTGCACTACCTTTAGACTCTATTTAAAAAATCAACATGAACATGAAAACTTTAAAGATACATCATCATGAATTATCGGAGACTCATGAACAACTTATTTTTCGGACAAAAGAATCAAATATTTATTTTTCCATAACAATAACATGATTTAGGATTTTATATGCACAATGATTGGGCTCTTGACATTGTGGATGCCATCTGACCAAACAAGCGACGATGAAAACTCAATTTGACGTGATCCTACTCTTCCAACAGCGGTGACAACAAATGATTGGGTCTCTAGTAATGATTTGAACGAGAAAAGATTTGGCTTTGCCGTAATCTTGACATTTAGAATTGGGGTGATAATAGCCTTGTAGGTTGCGTTGTGTGAGCCAACATTTGTAACTATTCTAGAAAACTTGATATTGAAAGGTTTATGAGGAAACACTGAAATCACTAGTGCAGGATAATTTAGATTTTTTACCAAAGATGGGTTAGAAGCTCTATGACAGCTTGAGTTTTCTCCACTAATTTGTTTAATTTTTCCATTATCGTAACCATAATTACAAAGCATTTGGACATAATCGTCCTTTGTAATGTTATAAATAAGTCCTGGTTGAATAGCTAATCGTGGATTAACATTCCCTGATCCATAAGAAAACTCACCAGCCATATTATTATAAGCACCATTCATTGGTTTTGCTGTAGTCATGATGGCAGATTTGATAGTTGCAGGTGACCAATCTGGATGAAAAGATTTCACATATGCAGCAATTCCAGCAATGTGGGGACATGCCATAGAGGTTCCGGAATCTATGTTGTACTTGACCTTTCTCTTATCACCGACATTTCCAGAGGGTGGGGCTAGAGGTGAAAATGCAGCCAAGATACCCACTCCTGGGGCACTTATATCAGGTTTCATAATGTCTGGAACCACTGAGTTCGGGCCACAAGAAGAGAAAGATGCAATTCTAGGAGCAGTTGAGTCATGGAAGATCTCACTCTTCAAAATTTCAGCTATAGGAGATTTAGTTGAATTTGTGTAAGATAGAACAATACCATAGTCTTTTGAATCTAGGTTAACTGAAGGAATTTGAGATACAAAAGAAATATCGTTAAGTTCAACATTTGAGACTATGCCAAATGCGCCACTTTCAAAAGCTGATTCTTCATGCCAAGGTGATCCACACAAAACAATTTTACCTTTGACCATTGTTTTGTCAAAGCCCTCCAAGCAAGAAGCCTCAACTATTGGCATTTTTGTGCCATTTGAAGTGAAAGTATTAATTGACCTACCAACGAGAATATTTCCATTTCCAAGAATGAGTTTATCAATGAATTGACGATCTATGGTAGTTGCCGCAACACTAAATAACCAAGGTGCTACACTTTCAGTAGAACTTGGGTCAGGACCAGAATTTCCTGCAGAATGCGATGTGAGTATTCCTTTCTCCATGGCATGAAAAGAACCAATAGCTATAGGATCTTTTAGAAATTCAAGGCCACGTGAGAACCCAATTGAAATTGTGATGATGTCCACTCCATCAGCAATGGCATCATCAAATGCAGCTAAGATATCACTACTACTGCACGAACCATCTAGACTACAAATTTTATACATAGCAATCCTTGAAGATGGAACTCCACCTCTAGCAGTACCTTTTGCAAGATCATAAAAACTCACACCTTGCACCTCTCTTCCACCTACAGTGGATGATGTGTGGGTTCCATGACCTTCATTATCTCTTGCATTATCCACTCCATCACCGTAAAATCGTGCTCCAATAATTTTTTTGTTGCAAGTGAAGTTAGAACCGCCTTTACAAACTCCCATCCATTTATTTGGAATGGGACCAAGACCTAACCAATCATAAAAGATCAATTGCTTTAGCAACTTAATACACTTAACTTATATAGATATTCTAAGATACTAACCACTGACTCCATTTATAAATACTAGATGTTAAAAAGAATGATATAGTGGTTAATGATTTAATCTCCATTCAAATTATGTTACTATTTTTTTTTACAGCAATCATACTACTAATTAGTAATTACTAACTTTTCATTTTAAAAAATAATAATCATGTAAACAAATTTGGGTAAAATAAGAAATTAATTAAGTATCAGAATCACAAACTATCATATCTAATTAATAATGTATCAATTCAAAGTGGAGTCAATATTTTGTACATATGGGCAAATTTTAAAAATAAATTAATATAGTTACACCAAAATATTTTAATTTAACTAATAAAATACATACCTTTGTCGTTAAAACTTTCAGACTCTGGCCATATTCCTGTATCCAAAACTCCAATTATCAATTCACTTTCAATAGTTTTATCCCTTTTGATTGATTGAGAAAATCCAAGAAAATCCCATGATCTTGTAGTTTGTATGTGAAAATTTTGGCTTGGAAAAACTGAAACCACTTCATTCATGTTGAGAAGTTTTTCCTTTTGTTGGTCATTAAGAATGGCAGAAAAACCATTAAAACTTCTCTTATAACTTTGTACCAAGAGATTTTCTACACCACTATCCCCACTGATTTGTTCCAACATAGTGAGATGATGCGATGTTGGAGAGTATGATACTCTATTAGGAAGTGAGCCCATATAAACAATGTGAAGTTTACTGTTTTCATCACCACTTTCAGTGGCACAAAACCTCAAAAAAGTTATTGATGACAAAACAATATAGACAAAGAAGAATAAAATAACACTATATTTAACCATTGTTTATTTTTGAGATAGTGAATAGTTAACTAAAGCCCAAATGCATGTGTATATATACAGACAAGAAAGACCAAATTATATAATATATATTTAATGAAAGTATATATACACATGAAAGTATATAAAAGAAAGACCAAATTATATGATGTAGGATCAAGTTAACTATAATAATGATTAAAAATTCTTAAATATAATTTAGTAATTTACAAGAAATGAATTAAAAAATAATATTTTAATGGCTTATAATTTTAAAATTAATATTAAGTATTCCTTAATATTAAATTTATTTTGACATCAAATCTTGTTACTTCATTTTTAATCTAAATGTCCATGTTATTCGTTTGACTTTGAATATATTCTTATTAATCATTATAATATATTTCCTTTTTGAAAATTATATTCAAATAATTTCCTAAAATGAGATTTTATTTTGGAAAAATATCTCTCTTTTATTTTTCTTTTTTTGATATTAAAAGCTGTAAATTACATTATGATTTTACTTATTTTATAATTATAAGTTTATTTTTGAAAACAAAAATCAATATAATTTTCAATTTGAAGAGAATATCATCCTACTTAATCAACGTGCCTATAATAATGATCAAAAGACTAAAAATAAAATTTAGTAATAAAAAAATGTACTTGTACAATAAATAATATTTGACCATTCTCTTGATAAAATTACACATCAATGAACTTATAATAATAATAATAATAATAATAATAATAATAATAATAATAATAATAATAATAATAATAATAATAATAATAATAATAATAATAATAATAATAATAACAAATAATAATAAAATAATAATAATAATAAAGGATGACTATTTTATTTTATTTTTTAATTGAACATAATATAATATTAGACCTTTTTTTTATGAGTTTAAATAATATACATTGAAAGTGTAAAATAATTTTATACAGTGGACCAATAGAAAATTATCAATTCGTCATATTATAACAATATTTTAAAAATGTACGCGTGGTGTGGTAGGATACACATCGTTCAGTTTTTATGGCAAAATATCCTTTTCGTCCCTTAACTTTACCTCAGAGTCCTATTTGATCCCTTATCTTTAAAAAGTGTCATGTTGGTCCTTTAACTTTCAAAATAGCGTCACGTTTGTGCTTCCATCTCTGGTCGTTAGTCAAAGCTAGTAAATACATTCTAGGTGGCATTTTTCGTGGTGACATGGATATAACATATAATATATGATGAAAAGTGTATTGTGTTGTTCATAAACCCAACAAACCCAATTGAAGTAGTCCTAAAACGTCTGCTGAAGCGAAGGCGCATATAAAGGAGGAATCGAAGTGAAATCAACGACTGGACACATTTTTTAAGGCGCTTAGGCTTGCTATATCAAAGGAGCGGCAGATTGAGGACATGTTTATCAGAAGGTTAGTAATTTTTTTTATCTATTTTAGGTCAAATGTTTTAGGGGAAATCGTTGTTATGTAAATGTTTTAGTCATTTTAATGTTTTAGGGAAAATATTTGTTTTGCTTTAGGGAAAACGTTAAGGGATTGTGTTTGTATTTTGAAATTTTAGGGATTAGGGCAAATTTTTGTTCAAGTTAGGGGTTACGATTGTGTTAGGGTAATGTGTGTTTTTGTTACCTTCTATTTTAGTGCAAACTCTAATTACGAAAGTGATATGAATACATCTAATGAATGAATACTTAAAACTCAGAATTCATTGATGGAGGACTAGTAGATGATTTGAGAGTAGATGTTGACAAATAGAGCTATTTTGAGTTAGTTGGTGTATTGAAGGAGTTAGGTTATTGGGAGTTTGAGATAATATATTACAAGGACCCTACATTTGGGATGAATGCACTTATTGATGACAAATGAGCTTTAGAAGTTGCATATCTTTACAGGGTGCATCAAAGTGTTAATATCTACATTCAACACACCTTGTCTGAACCTGATTATTGTGATGGCCGTGTTGATAATGTTGATGAGGGACCTGATGAGATCGTAGATGAGGTGGAAGAGTTGCTTAATAAACTACATGATGAGATTGTAGATGAGGTGGAAAAGTTTCTTAATAAATTGCATGATGAAATTCAACTATCTCAAACATTTAAGGGAAAAGGCTACTCCGAATACTCAACCATCTCAGACATTTAAGGAAAATGCTGCACATAATACTCAACCATTTGTACTTCATGGACCTGCTAAGGGCAAGACATAAAAGCTAAGTGTTATAAGGGCATTAAGACCTTTTTGTCCCCCCGGGGCCTACAACTAGATTGACTGCAACCACGAATGTTGTTGGTCCAACAACAAGGAGGACTACTCCAACTAAGAGAACCACACCAAAGAAGAACCTCTAGTTTTTATTAGGATATCAGTTTATGTATTTTGTGTATTTTGGAGTTTTTGTACCATCTCAATTTATGTATTGCTGTCATGTGTATTTTGGAACATATTGTCTTCCTGGCTTGTTATGTATTTTGGAACATATGGTCTTGGTTGTTATGTATTTTGGAATATATTGTCTTATGGAAATGATATCAGATTATGCTCTTATGTATTATGGTACATACTGTCTTATGTGTTATGAAGTATGTAACTGGTAATGCCAAAGATACATACAACAGTTCAATTGGTACAAAGAAATAGGCCATGCCAAATGTTATGTAACTTTTCAGGCCAACTATTGCAAACAGGTCATGTCATAAATGATAACTTTTCTTAACAATCATCTGACACAAAGAAACGAGTCATGCCAAACTTTAAGTATACCAAACAAACTTTAACATCAATTGGTACAAACTTTTACAGTCAATTGGTACAAACTAAAACAAACTTTACTACATATTCAAATGATACAAACTTTAACAACTTTAACAATCAATTAGCACAAACTTTAAGAGATCAGCTATTACATACAAATTTTAAGGCATCCATCATAACACCCTAATTCATTCTAAAAAATAATACAAAGATATTCATAAAACACATCTAATTCCAAAAAAAAAAAATCGACTTATGGGTATTCTTCATTTCACTTTCAAGTTTCATCAACTGCTTACCTAATTCTTCATTACGTTATGACTTTTTCAAACTCGTTTTTTTCTTCAGCAATTTCCTTTGATACCTTTTCCAACCTATCCATCCAAAGTTGCTCCTTCTCATCTCCCACATCCTCATAAAACCAACCGAAGTAACCACACCCAGCTTGCAAAGATCCCTGAAATTTCCAAATACTAGAGTTCAAATATAGATACAAGATTCCAACTCAAACACAAATAAAACATAAATTATTTGCATACCTTATAATTCAGACAACCCCATAAATGTTTTCCGAAATTCTTAACTTTTGTTGCCCTTCGAAGAACAGCCATGTCTCCACAATGACAAATAGGTTTCCATTGTGAGCTGCTGTATATGTTTGAATAACCACTTTCAAAGTTTTTCTGTTTAAACATGGATGAACAACCACCTGCTTTCATGCTTGCATAAACCCTAATTCCTAATTCCAAGTATGAATCCCCAATTCCAATTTTCCCTAGGTCAAAATTTCAGTCTGTGTAATACGAACACTCTGTGTAAATAGAGAATATGAAGTTGCCTTTTGTTGAATGCAGTATAGGGAAAGCAACGGAAAAAGATTTGGAAATATTGATCCGGGAATTATCGTCCTCAGAGATGGAGAGATGCCATTCAACAGTTTCTACAGTTTTGAACTTTGGATTGAATGAGAAAAAAGTAAACAAAGATATAGACAGGAAAAGAATAAACACATTCTTAGAAGAGAAATAACTTATCAGGAATGTAAATATATTCACTCTTCACAAACATACACTTACCAACCTGTTATACTCAACCTACGATACTCATCTATGTCATCACGTATCTCTCACATAAGAGTCAATCTCTGGAGCACAAACGAGATCATCTCACAACTAAGGTTATCTCTAATGCGAAGTCGCGAGAACATCCATATTCTCGCGTCGACGATCTCTCGCGTGCCGCTCAAACACGAAAGCATTAAGTACAGATACCCACAGTGAATGCTAGCTCTAAATTTATCTCTAGAGTTCAGAACCAACAGATTATCATCCTAGATAAGGATTCAAGAAGTTTATCTCTAAAGCAACCCAAATCCTCAGCATAGAGCAAAAATCCAGAACAACATCAACACAGATTTGTAAAGCAAGTTAAACATAACATTATAATCGGTAAATATACATAAGACTCGAGTAACTATACAAACAAACCCAACACAATGAAATACACAAAGAATAGAAGAGATAAACCAAACATCTTGTGGGTTGTCAGCTCCGGTTGATGAGAAATCCACCTCCGATCTTCCAAGTGCATGACCCGGTGTTGTTTTCTAAGCCAATCCTACTCTAAGAATGAAGTTGATGGTGTTGGGACTCAAAAATACCCAACCCATAACCTAAAAATGTGATTTTCCCCTTTTTAACAAGTCTGAAAATTCGCAGGTCCGCTTAGCAGCACAGAGTCCGCTTAGCGGAGTCTGCTAAAAATCAAATTTTGTTTTCGCCATAACTTGAGAACCGTAACTCCGAATTGCGCTCGGTTCAAAGCGTTGGAAAGTTTATTCAACGCTCTATCAAAAAATGAATGAATGGAAACCAAAATGGTGATTTTGGTCATCCTTATTTTGAGCCTATGGAATTCCTGTTGACGGTGGCTAAGCGGACTTGCACCAAAACTGCGAAATCGAAGTCGTGCCTTTGACACTTTATTTCTCAAGGCTCCAATAAGCATGAATACCTATAAAAACAAAGGAAAAACTATCAAATGGTATAAAAGTATATGAAAATACAATTATTCACAAAATATACATATTTATACACAAAACAGGGAATTATTCAAACGGTATTAACAAAAGTATAGATAAGTGCCACTATTTACATACACAAAATAAGTACATTTTGACACTTATCAAACTCTCCCCAACTTGAAACTTTGTTTGTCCTCAAACAATGTCAAATAAATCAAAGAATCAAAAGTAATAAACCAAATAATTGTGAATCAACAAGTTTTGAAAAACAAAAACAAATGTATGGTTCAACACAAAAACGTATAAACAAAGAATGTACTTACCACTATCCTACAACGACAACATGTAAACGAAACGAATCCTAAGTACAAAAATCATGCAAAACATTCTAAACCAATACATGCTATCTCATGAATCACACCTAGCAAAAATTCATCAATGGATGAATAACACACAAAGGTGAGGGACTTTTAACACTCATCCAACAATCTTGCAAACAAAAGATTAAATTATGCATTCATCCAAAACTCACATTGAAGATAGAAAAGCAAGAATCACAAGGGCTTTTCAAGGTTGTAATGTGGCTTGGTTAACAAACAAGGGATAAGTCCTAAGGCTAATCGAAACAAAAACTTGCCTAAACTTAAGGGAGTGATCAATCCACCAAAGATTCAAACAACAAAATCTCGATCAAACTTCTTTCTTAACCACAAGTTTCTCAAACCAATCACAATACTTATTAGCACAATTATTCACTTCTCTTTTCTTTTTCTTTTTCAAAACTTTTTCTCTCTTTTTTTCCTTTCCTTTTCTTTTCTTCTCAATTTTTTTTCTTTCTTTTCAACCTCATAGCAACAACCACATAAGTAGCAACCATTTTGGTGAATGCAGTATAGGGCAAGCAACGAAAAAAGATTTGGAAATATTGATCCGGGAATTAACGTCCTCAGAGATGGAGAGATGCCATTCAATAGTTTCTACGGTTTAGAACTTTGGATTGAATGAGAAAAAAGTAAACAAAGATATAGACAGGAAAAGAATAAACACATTCTTAGAAGAGAAATAACTTATCAGGAATGTAAATATATTCACTCTTCACAAACATACACTTACCAACCTGTTATACTCAAACTACGATATTCATCTATGTCATCACGTATCTCTCACATAAGCGTCCATCTCTGGAGCACAAACGAGATCATCTCACAACTAAGGTTATCTCTAATGCGAAGTCGCGAGAAAATCCATATTCTCGCGTCGACGATCTCTCGCGCGCCGCTTAAACACGAAAGCATTAAGTACAGATACCCACAGTGAATGCTAGCTCTAAATTTATCTCTAGAGTTCAGAACCAAAAAATTATCATCTTAGATAAGGATTCAAGAAGTTTATCTCTAAAGCAACCCAAATCCTCAGCATAGAGCAAAAATCCAGAACAACATCAACACAGATTTGTAAAGCAAGTTAAACATAACATTATAATCGGTAAATATACATAAGACTCGAGTAACTATACAAACAAACCCAAAACAATGAAATACACAAAGAATAGAAGATATAAACCAAACATCTCGCGGGTTGTCAGCTCCGGTTGATGAGAAATCCACCTCCGATCTTCCAAGTGCATGAACCGGTGTTGTTTTCTAAGCCAATCCTACTCTAAGAATGAAGTTGATGGTGTTGGGACTCAAAAATACCCAACCCATAACCTAAAAATGTGATTTCCCCCCTTTTTAACAAGTTTGAAAATTCGCAGGTCCGCTTAGCAGCACAGAGTCCGCTTAGCGGAGTCTGCTAAAAATCAGATTTTATTTTCGCCATAACTCGAGAACCGTAACTCCGAATTGCGCCCGGTTCAAAGCGTTGGAAAGCTTATTCAACGCTCTATCCAAAAATGAATGAATGGAAACCAAAATGGTGATTTTGGTCATCCTTATTTTGAGCCTATGGAATTCCGCTTGACGGTGGCTAAGCGGGCTTGCACCAAAACTGCGAAATCGAAGCCGTGCCTTTGACACTTTATTCCTCAAGGCTCCAATAAGCATGAATACCTATAAAAACAAAGGAAAAACTATCAAATGGTATAAAAGTATATGAAAATACAACTATTCACAAAGTATACGTATTTATACACAAAACAGGGAATTATTCAAACGGTATTAACAAAAGTATAGATAAGTGCCACTATTTACATACACAAAATAAGTACATTTTGACACTTATCACCTTTCCAACTCATTTGCCACATATTCACACATAAATGGACGGTTGAGGGTAATTGACGGAGAGGACTTACGTGACACCATTTTGAAAGTTAAAGGACCAACATGACACTTTTTGAAGTTAAAGGATCAAACTGGACCTCCGAGATAAAGTTAAGGGACGAAAGAGAGTATTTTTCCCTTTATTTTTGAAACAAAATATATATTAATTCAAAAATTAATATTTACAAGGCGATCTCTCACGATCCAACCCCAAAATCCAATAAATCAATAACCAACACACTTAAACCCACTACACCATAAGAGTAACTAAGTTTTCCTAATTTTCTAGTTGACCCAACCCCTATATACTATAGTATCTATGATATCTCCTTCTATCTTGATATTATTTACATCCTTCCCATATAAAATCTCATTTATATATCTCCATAAAATTTATATAGCTTCAGCAGTAGCACATTTAAGGACTTTAGATCTCCAGCACTTATCTTTACATCTGTTAACCAACCACTCTAACTCATCCTTCCAATTTTTTTGGGGTATGAGGAATTTGGATCCATTGGAAAATCTTTAGCCAAATACTACTGGTTTCCTGACAAGTAAATAACAGGTGGTGAATGGTTGCACCTTCATTACAAAAAACACATTTGCTCTCAAACCTTAGGTTCTACATTCTTTAGAGAAAGGTATACATCCATCATTTTGAATTTAGTTTGAATAATAACCTGTACTTGCTGATAATAATTCCTCTGTTGCAGTATCGTTTTCATGATCCAGAAATAGCTCTCTTCAAATTCATGTTCATCACATTGTCTTTTTTAATGTAATATGTATGAATCCATTTGATCACATGTCATCAGTTTTTTGACTCCATAACAGCTTCATCAAATTCATTCTATTTCAAACAATGACCTCAATAAGATTCATACCACTAGTATTTTTTTGGACGATAGACCTTCTGTCAAGCTATGGGTGACTTCTTTGATATTTCTTTGCCTCCAGTCGACAGGAAGCTCCTGCAAGTAGCGCCAATATTATGGATAACAGCCTTAGGCAATGGAAAGCACTGCATCCAAAATTTAATTGTAGCAAAAACAACACTTTGGATAAGTTGGACTTTACCTGCATAGGTCAGAAGTTTGGAAATCCAGTGGCTAATTCTACCAATAACCATCTCAACAAGAACTTAGAAATGCTTTATAACTAACTTCTTACTGGTCAAAGGAATTCCTAGACATCTAATAGGAAGGGATCCCTCTTTGAACCCTGTGATATGCATAATCTCCTCTTTGACGCCCTCTTCCACAACACAAAAGTAAAAGTAACATTTACCAGGATTAACTCTAAGTACTATTGATCTGGAAAATTTATTAAAGGTATCAATCATAAGCTCAATAGATTTATTATTCCCCCGAGCAAAAAGAAACAAATCATCTGCAAAACTTAGGCTTGTAAGTGTGATAGTGGAAGTTTGGTATCCTATCTAGTTGTTGTAAGTGTCTCTTTAGATACTCCATTACCAAAACAAATAGGAGGGGTGATATAGGATCACCCTGCCTAATACCTCTTTTGGCCTCCATAATAACAATATAGTTTCCATTAACATTGAACCTGTAAGACACTGTTTTGAAAATAGTCATTGTCCAATCAATACATCTCCTAGGGAAACCAGATTCCATTATAATGTGCTCTATAGAGTCCCATTCTACCATGTTATAAGATTTTGGTAAGTCAACCTAGATCATACATTTATGAGTAGTAATCTTTCTATCATATCCCTTCAACAGTTCATACGCCAATAGTACATGGTCATGCAAATGCTATCCATGAATAAAAGCACTGGTTCTTATTAACAATGCATCCTATCACTTTCCCAAGCCTATTAGTAAGGATTTTGGTTATTACCTTATAGATTGTAGTGCATAAGGAAATAAGTTTGTACTCCTTCAAAGCTTTGGCCTCAACAGTCTTTGAAATAAGTGTCACAACTCACAATAGTGCAACTAAGAGCTTTATAAATTCTCCTATGTAGGAAGAACTCTCTGAAAGTTGCACACACATCTTTTCCAATAATACTTCGGGAGGATTAAAAAATCTAGCCCCATACCCATCAATGCCTGAAGTTTTTTTATCACCAATACCATCAAAAGCAACCTTGATTTCTTCATTAGTAACAAGAATGATTAGAAAATCTCTTTGTTCATGACTCAACTGGGCACCACTTCTCATGACTGAAATGTTTATCCCCTCCATTCTTTCCTATTTCCTTGCCATTAAGGATCTATAGAATCTCAAGACTTTATCTTCAATCTCATCTTGATTCAATATGGCACTACCATCCTCCTTCAAAAGGCCCTTAATACTTTTCTACTTGTTTTTGGATTTGGTAGATGCATGGAAATAGGAATTATTTCCATCACCTAATCACAACCATTCGGTTTTTTCTTTTTGGCTAAGATCTATTTCCTCAAGCTCATTCAACTTCAGAGCTTCATGAGTCCACTTCTTGACTTGCATAATTTTATTCTTGTTCATTCTATCTTTGCTTAACTCAATTTGGGTTTTGTGTAATTCCTGTCTAAGATTCTCAATTTTGCCTCTCATCCCATTAAGGGTCTTATTCATCTTCTTTATCATAGGTTTGAGCCTGTGTAACTTCCTATCATAAGACTTCCTTGCATAGGTTCAACCCAAGTACTCTCAACATTTGTGTGGAAGTCATCCATCATTATAATGCAATTGTTGAATTTGAAATAAGTTATTCTACTAGGACTCTGATCCTTCTTTTTTAGGCACACAAGTGGATGACAGACACATTAGGTGTCATCTTGGTAAGAGTAGAATCAACATTCATCTGCAGCCAGTCAATGTTACCCAATATTCTATCTGTCCTATAAAATATAATGTCACCAGCTTGTTTATTTGTCCATGTGAAGTATTCACCCCACTGTCCATTTCATCCAGACCCACATTCTCCATCATATTCACCATATCCACATATTCTGCCTCACTAACAAGTCTCCCCCCAATACTACCTTGTGCTTTCAACAATTCGTTCATTGGTTGAATGCGTACAATTATTTTACAATTTACACTCCATTTTCCCTTCTTTTATTTATGTGTAGCAAAATATGTAACCTTTCTCTAAATATACCCAATAATTTTTTAACTTTTAATTAAATATTAGTTTTTTTTAAATTGTTCTACCAATAAATGCATATTTTTTAAATTAAAGAAAATTTTTCAATGTAGTATAATTATATTACCAAATTGTTTAAATATTTTAGAAAACTATATATAAACAACCTTGTTAGCTTTTTGTTGTAATTGGTGTTGTGCTTTAATTTACTGTAGTCAAGAGTTTGATTCATTTGTGAAATAATTTTGTAAAGTTGCAAGCTAATCCCGTATAAAAGTTTGGTTGTAGTTTCTTGAGCTTGACTTGTATAAAAGATGTTTTTGTATATTCTTGAGTTTTCCTTATGTAAAAGCTCTGTTTAAAGGTTCTTAAGAAAATCCCATGTAAAAGCTCCATATGTTGGTTCTTGAGCTTAGCCAGTTTAAAAGCTCTATTTGGTTGTTGTTGAAGGTTCGTGATAAAATCTTGTAAATAGCTTAAGTGTGTTTAGTGGAACTCTCGAGAGGAAATTCTTGGGGACATGATTAAGTGAAGTGGTTAGGCTGAACTTGTATAAATATCTTGTGCACTCTATCAATTCTCTCTTTATTTTTCGTTGTTTATGTTATTTATGATGTGTATCTTTCTTCATATCTATCTAATTTTTTTATTCCTGTTGCCTTATCTCTGTGTGACTATTAAAATCAAAATATTTTTTTAAGTAACAAAGTTTTTTCCATTGATTTTAATTTTTAATCAACAAAATTCATCCCGCTCTTATGTTTAGAGTCACTTGGCTGATACGCCATGGTCTCCATTATCGACTGGGCAAAACATCGTTGGGGATTCCTCCTACTTTATCGATATATTGAAATCCTAGGATCGGTGTCTCTAGTTTCTCTTTGTATTTATTTCCATTAGCTTAGAAATTTTCCTCTTGATTGTCCCATTAGAAAGTATCTTTGGGCGGGAAAAACTTCTAATGATTAATTTAATGAATTCTCGCTTCCCTCTTTAATCATATTCCTTATGGTCACTTTTATATTTCTCTAATTTGGCCTTTATGACAAACTCATTTGTCTTCTTAGGTAGGGACTTGTCCACGAGAGGGGACTACTTCCTTTATGGTGAGTTATCTCGTAACTTTTATCCTTTCTACCTAGAATATCTAAGATAGTTCATTATCTCATAACTTTTATCCTTTCTACCTTCCTTATAGGAGTAATTGAACAATATAAATTTCTTTATTAATTCCTCGATGGCGTCCTTTAAATGGACACATTCTTCTGTATTATGCTCATGGATTTTATGTAAACAAAAAAATCTTGACTTATTCGTCCTTCCTGACTCTTTGACATGATGAGGGTATCTTACCCCGATTTCTTTAAAGTTGGTTTTACGCACTCTTGTAAAATATTTTATCTATTGAGAGGGGTGTAAGATGAAAATATGGCCATGTACCTCTAGTGAGTATCCTGATCACCGTCATATCGTCCTCGGTGCACATCTCTTTCTCTAGAGAGGATATTCATTGAGTTCCTTGATCCTTTGTTCATTTCAACCTTCTATTCTAACAATTTTCTCTACAACTAATATAGGACTGAGCTCTAGTGAGAAGGAAAATCATGCTTCTAATTGCTTCGAGTCCTAACTTTTCTTAGAACTTAAAATATGTCCTTAATCCCTTTTTGAAAATTCAGCACCTTAATACGTCATTCGACAAGTCTACCTCTACGGTTACCTTTGTGAACCAGTTAAGTACTCTCAAAGGGCTTCCTTCTTATTCTTCTTCTGATGGATACTTCCAAGAAAGATTATTGTCTTATGTTTCCCCATTTGTCTTATTCTTCTTCCATGAGTTGATGGAGTCGCCAAGTAGGGGTTTAAACCATGTCATAATGGCTTTCTTAAGGGTGATGACAATAAGTTTTCATTTCACTGTGCTCCCAGTGTGGTGATATTTGAGCATGTTGTCCTTGTGTTCCATACGATCGTCTGGATATCCATTCCCTTCATAATTATCCAGATTTGGGATATTTTCGAGAGACTTAGAAATTTTGTTGTCAATAATATATTGAGAGAATAGAATCCTTCAGCGATGAAAATGGGCTTGATCTTTGGTGCATCTTTAGTCCATATTTTGAGAGTGATGTAATGGAGATCTCCGAAGAAGAGACCTTAGGAAGTATTTGGTTATTATCTTTTCCTTTATAACCATGAATAGGAGATTGGTGAGCCCAAGAATGATGATGTTTTGGTGATCTAGGAACCCTACAGTGTTGCAATACGACATCATCGAGGATTTCTTGGGTTGTGGTTTCGAGGTTATTGTGTTATTCTACTTCCCACTATATGAGACCTCTAGATGGAACTGTTTGCTTATTTCCTTATCATCTTAGGAACCAAATTGTAGATGCTAGAAATCAGTTCATCTGCTCCTTGCATTCCAATGGAAATGTAAAGTTGTCAAAGGCTCTAAAACATTTCGAGCTTAGGAGCTTGTGCTTGTGGTTGGTGTTGCTTAGAAGTTTGACCTTAAAGTAACTGATAAATATGTTGGAAGGACACCAAGATTTGGAAAGTGTTTCAACTGATAGGTGGAAATGGATCATCTATCTAAGAGATTGGTGTTATAAGGACTGGATCGGCTCTTCCCCGAATGAGAAGATGGAACTTCTTGCATGTAAGCGAGGACCGATGCAACAACTTCTATTTCAGTGACATTGCAATGAGAGGATACCCGATCTGACTCAGAGATTACCATTATTGATGAAAAGAGAGTTAACGAGAGTATATCATGCAATAGCGTGGTTGCGACAGTGCAACATGGAGGATTTGACGACTTTGACATGGAATATTTGTGAGAATTAGAAGATGATTTCCATAGTCGGCGTCCATATTTTGGTGTGGAGCAAAAGATTGATGATGTTTGACTATGGACTCATCTGATGCGATGATGCATATTTTCGGTACGATAGAACAAGATGTCCTTGCAAGATTAACACTCCAACTCCTAAATAAGTGAAGTCAGAGAGGTGTAATTGTCAAGACTAGATGGAATAATACTTGTCATGGCGCATGAAATAACTTATATAAGATAGATGGTTAAAATTGAAGGGTGAGGAAATGATCTAGATCTTATGTGTGGCCTTCCGACGAGAGTCTACCGGTTTATCATTCTTACCGCAAGGATATTCTAGATTGACCTTTGGCATTAGGTCAATTTGACCGGGTCATTTGGACGGGCCGGAAGTGACACAATATGTTACAATACGATGTTGAATATTGTTTGAATCATTTTTATGTGATATATATCATAACTATTAACAATGAAATATTAGTCGGACTATGAATATGTCGTGTTTGAAATATGAGAGATGAATATAACTAAGGAATTAGAAGTTGAAGTAAGATGAATGATTATGAATATTTTGTTATGATTGATTAATGATGTTTAAATTAAGTTGAAAACTAGTAAGGTATTTAGGCAAACAAAATAAAGATCTAGAGTAATTTTTGAAGCATGAACTATTTTGTCATAATCTATTCATCTAAGTAGGACTTCCGTGTAGTTAGAGATGGTGCAACAACATAAAGAAGCGACCACATGTGATGGTATATAGAGAAACACAGTATTTTATAAAATGTTTTTATTTATTTCGAAAAATTATTTTTTATTTTAAACTAAAAGAAGAATGAGAATCTTTCATCTTATTAAAATGGATGGTTCGAGTAAAGAATCGACTCGTTATATTTGAACAAATTTGTGCAAAATATGATTTGTACACATACACATACAGTATCTTGAGTATCATGAGTATAACATTGGGCAAAACACATGTGAATATATGCTTTTTGGTTTAGGATAACCAACAAACTAAGAAGCATAATTAGAGTACATAAGACAAATTAGTTTATTCTTATTGTATTCTTTTATGTGATGTTCATATACACTCACAATAAAAAGGGGGGAATTAGGCATAACAGCCTCTATATACAAATAACATTAAAACTCATATACTTATACATATATAGGCTGAATATTCAATCTTCCTCCACCATATTCATTGTCATATATTAGGACCTTCTTTACAAGTCCACACTATTCATTTTCTATTTTTCTTCATAACTTTATGTTTTTGTGTTCTCTTTTACTTCTTCATAACTTTATGCTGGTATAGCTTTGAAAATATCGTTGAAACTATTCTGATCTGCAAAAATATCCAGAAGAGACAGTGCCTGAAATCAAAATAAAAACACAGTTTAATTCAGAGAGTTTAAAAAATAAAAAAACAAAACTATATCCTCAAACATAGAAAAAATCAATGTTGTGCAAGTTGATGATGATGTTACCTCAGACACACTCAATTCAAGACGAAACTTAGGACCATCATAGTGGTGAAGAATAGGTCTAAAGGAATCCTCTTCTAGTGGCTCACAAACTTTTCTAATGATCACTTGTACCTGCAAACATCATGTTTGAAAATTCATAAGTTTTGATTAAGCAAAACTCTATTTGGACTAGCTCAACACAGAGGCTGCTTGCACCTAACGGGATTCGAAACTGGGACCTTGAGAGGAGGTCTAATAAATGTTAATGTAAATAAACTCAAATAAGTCAACCTAATCCGAATGATAATATAATTAGGTCGGCGATTATACCTGAGCAGGGAAACGAGATTCACCGGGGCATTTCTTATCCTCCCAAGCTGTAGGATCAATATTACTTCCTCCAAAACTTGCAGCCTAAAAATCCAAAACAAAACCAAATATTAGTATTATTACCTTTAATATGAGCTCATACATGTAACAAGTGATGGATTCATCAAAAACTGGATGAGAGAAGATTGATTCTAAATATCATATAATAGAAGATATATGCACAAATAAACATGATACATACCTCAAAAATACCATGGAGTTGGTGGGTGGAATAGTTGTACAGAAAAAGGGGTAACCCTGGAGTTATTGTTCTCACTGAATCTCTGTATCTTGGAGGCAGACCTATAATATTTCCAAACAAAACAAATAAGTTATAAACCAAATTACACAGTTCAATTTCATAGAAGAAAAAAGGGACAAATACTTAAAAGACTTGAGTGTTTCCTCTAATAATCAACATTAACACCAAAGACTATTGATGATTCAGTTAACTTGTTCTGCAAAATCTTAGTATCTTATGATACATGTGAGTCATACTTTGATTCAATACAAAGTTGAACCTAGTCCAAACCAATCTTTAGTGTGTCTATATTGGACATGAAATTTTGAAAACTCCATATCCCGTCTACGACCAGCTAATCTGCAAGAGATCATTCACACCATCCACTTGCAAGGGTCTCATTTATAGTCAAAGCAAAGTTCTATATAGAACGACCAAGGTCTGACTAGGGCCGTCTTCAAGAGCGTACAAAGCGGGCTACCGCAGATGCCCAAAACTCATCACAGTTAATTTGTAACTAAATAGAGACTCATAAAATATATGTCATTGTTAGACCGTTGTTAAATAGGGTCTCTAATTGTTGTCATGGTTGAACTGTGACTAACCTACACACCTACCCAGGATCTCGAAAAACTTAAGACGACTCTAAGACTGAGCCAACATAGAAATTGTTAGCACCTAGGAGGATTTGAACCTGAAACATAATGATTCATTCTGATAAATCTTGATTCACTTCGATGAATCATTGCCTAAAACTTCATGTATCAAATATTCATAATAAGATTCAATTCACAAATCAAAAGACAGATCTTTCGAATCCCAGTTTGAATCTTGATTTCATAATCATGATCAGCACCACAAATATGAAATTGAAAACAAGAAAACCTATTGCAACAAAACCCCCAACCCCTATAGCTAAAAAGCAGATAAACAAAATAGCAATAACAACAATATTTTAATATCATATAGAGAAAAACTAAAAAAATGATAGAAGGAACTCACCAAAGATCTGTCTCTTAAGATTCTCCGCCATAGTATCATTGTTACAAACAAAGATATACCCACCAATAGTTTCATTCCTAGGCAGTGACTCAGACGGTGGCAGAGTCTTGAATTTCTTGTCAACAGAAGTTTTGACAACATCAGTATTATCTCCATGCTTCTTGTTGCCACTATTGTTATTAAGATTCTTCTTCACACCTTTGTTAGGTAGTTGAAACTCATCACCACCCTTAAAACCAGATTTGTAACCACTAAGATTGATATTGTTAACGTTGTTGTGGTTAAGGTTATTGTTGTTAAGGTTGTTGTTGTTGTTAAGATAAGGAGAAGAATAAACCCCTTTATTAAATCCAGCAACTGAATTATTATGTGGCATGGAAAAAAGTGATGACCCATTAGAACCATTCATCATCTTCCACCCATCATTGAAATCACTAGCCTTTGAGTTGAAATTATTGAAGGAGTTATTAACATCAGAAACACCATTAGTTTTGACATCAAAGTTTCTCCTTTGATCAGGTCTTTTGTTGTTGCTCCAAATTGAGTCATTCAGTGACAGGTTTGCTAAGTTTGATGTTTGATGTCTTAGTTGATCACTGAACTGCCAAAAGGATTGTTCATTGTTATTGTTGTTGAGGTTCATGTTCATGTTCATGGTTGGTTACTGTAAGAAATTGTTTGAGAAAATTATAGTAGGTGATACAAATTGTGGAAAAATGAGACAAGTTAAATAAAGATTGGTAAAGATGAATGAAGGTTCGTGGAAGGTGAAGGGTATAGCGTGTGTAATTGTCAAAGGTTGAAATGGAATTTGTCATTCATATATATATTAATGTATATTACTTTATGTTAGATATATTGGAATATAATTGTATACCATATGTGGATTGTGATTAATATTATGATTTAATGATTCAAAGATATTGTGATTTGTGAGTGGTTTTTTTTTTCTTGGAGTTAGGTAGAGAGGAATGGCAATTAGTGCAAAGCGCGTATAGAAAAGGTGAGGCCGACATGTGAAAGTAATTTGTGGGACCGATTGGGCAGTTGGTGGTAATTTTATGTTTATGGGTTTGATTTTGTGTCCTTTGCTAGTTCTTATAGTCATACATTCTAGAAGTGCTTGAGTCAGGTCAATATTACTTACAAGTTAATTTTATAAAGGAATTAGGAAAATTTTAATTTATTTAATATGGTATAAGATTAACTTCTTTATTTAATATGGTATAATATTAACTTCTTTAGTCTTTTTAGAGTCAAAGAATATAACTTGTGATTTTGTTTTTATTTTGCATAATATTTTTATTGAAATAATTCTCTGAGAAGTACTTTCATAAGTGTTTCAAAATATGAAAAATGAAATCGTGAAATTATTTCATTACTATAATTAATTCTCTTCCAAATATAATATAGTTCTTCAAAATATGTGTAATGATGGAAAGTGCAAAAAAATGAGAATTACCGGGTAAGGGGTGATATTTGAAAAGTGAGTCGGCCAAAGTGTAATAATCAAAAGATTAACTTAGATTTTTAATTACAAAGGAATTAGTGGGAACCAAAACTTGTTAGCAGGTAGAAACTGAACAATTTGGAAGAAAAAAGAGGCAAGAGAACTAGAAAGGCTTGAGGGAGAAGAAAAACTATTATTGCGAAAAATAAAAGCTTCGGTAGAAAATTAAGGTAAGGGGGAATTATTCTCTAATGGGTATGTGTAATTGAGGGATCCTAACCCTCTTCCTCCACTATTAAGAAGATTGAATTCATGAGATGGTGGTGTATACTATCTCTAAATTGTAGTGTATTAATTTTGTTTATGCCATGATTATGTGTTGAGATTTGTATGCCATATGTATGGAAAAAAATCTGATTTGGTGTTATCTTGTGTTATACTTTGGTGATGATAAAAATTGTTGATGAAATTGCATGATTTAATTGATGGTGATGTATAATTGGTGTCATTTTAATAAAGTTTATGGTTAATTTATTATGGATAGTGTGTTTCTGATTTATCTGGTTGAATCGGGAGCGAAGTCGGAGCTTTGGGGAAGCTCCTATGGTAAAAATTGTATCTTGATTTTTTACAGGTTCGTGCGTTATCGCCTGGCGAGACTAGAGGCTCGCCCGACGAGCTGTGGAGGAAGAAGGGGGTTTGGTTCTGGTGGGCTCGCCTGGCGAGAGCTTCCCCAATGAGTTGTTGTGTCACTTGGCGAGGCTGACAGCACAAAGTCGATTTGTTTCGACTCTATTTCCTTGACAGAGCTCTATTTTTGTGATGGTTTGATTCTATTGAGTATTGATCATCATTGTCTGATACTGTTCGCTATGGATTGATGGGTTATTGTCATTATGAAATAGTAATTGAGTTAATTATGAAAATTATATGATTAGCGATGACATATGGTTGTATGTAAGTTATGAGTAGAACATTGTTGGTGGTGAATTTTATGGTGTTTTACTAGTGATGCGTCGTGTGATATTATATATGTATTGGTGAGTCATTATGTAGTGTGCATTATGGTGAAGTACGTAATTCAAATAAGAACTATTGTTGATGATTTACATATTATATTGATGCGACATTTTCATGCATCATGTATATCAAAGTTAGGGATTAGTGATGAATTGGTGACGAGATTGTTTAGTAATATAAACCTGACATCCAAATTGGTAAGTAGGATTGATACCACAAGCATATGTGATGAGATGAAGAGTACATTGCATAAGCATCTGCATTGATAATCGGTGATGAATGTAATTATAATTGCTAACGTATGTGTTTGTATTTAGTGATGATTGTACTTAAGTTATGAACAGGTTGGAGATTGGTGATGAGGTGATTATCGTGACTACATGATATGTTGTGTATGTTTATCCTTTATCATTTTTATGCACCATTAACATTCATATAAAGTATTCTTACCCCTATTTGTTTGTTGTGGTGTCTGTGCTCCTCTAAAGTACAAAAGACCAGGTTAACGAGTACCTGCTTGAGGTGGAGGATGATGTTGATGCCTCTTTAGTTGCTTATCTCGTTCGGGTCTTTAGAGGAGTCATTCTGATATGTAAAACTAGGGACATGTTGTTCTATTTTCGTTATTGCATATTTTATTTCATTTGGTGTTTTTGAACCATTTTGGTGATTTTGAGTTTGAGGAGACTTATGTCCAGACATTGTTGTTTTCCACTGCATAATTGAAAATATTTTTAGTTTGTTGTTTTTTATGGTTGGTAAACCATGCATGACATTCTAATTGTTTGAATTATTTTACTTTATATCGAGTCGGGAATTATGGTGTTGCATTGTGGTATCAGAGTGGGTTGGTCCATCCGGCTAATTTTTTCAATTTTGTATGTTCCCTATTATGTGACATGTGTGTGAAATACTACCGGTGCTCCTTTTTTTCTAAACTCTTGCCAGCAAAAGCAGGATTGAAACAAGTGGGGGATAAGCTTCTTCTTCTCTAAGATGTTTCAGGTGTGGATGGTTGGTTTGGAGTGCCGCTAAATGCAAGAGTGCATGTGTTGTTGAGGTTGTGTTGTTTCTCGAGATCGAAGAGCATACGGATTTGAGATTCATGTTCGACGATCAGGTATAGATTTCCTTGAGGGGAGACGATCAGGTGCTCGTGATGTTCGCATCCTCGAGAGTGAACAATTCAACTGTAGTGGAGATTTAAATAATCTAACAACGCTTGAGTCAAGCCAACGTTGTTAAATCATTTTCAATTTATGTTTTCAATAATGGACTTAAGTGACACAAGCTTATTGTACTCGAAAAAATGGAAAAAAATGTAGTTGCTAGAAATTGAGGACGCATAATTTATCACCACAGTTTTCAAGCACAACTGTCATTAAATTACTTTTTGTAACCACTGAGCGTTTCAACTTTAACATATTACAATAGTTTAAATGATATCATTGTAACTTTGGTGTCGTTGTATATACTTTTGTGTAGTAGTGTAAATTCCTTGAATGGTCATACGTTACAAAGTATGTGGGAGTTGTTTCTAGGAGAATTGTTCAATATTTGGAATGATAAGGTAATGTCACTTTACCTTCTGTCACTTTACGTTGTTCTTGAAATTTTGTGGTTATAAAAAGGAAATTTATTTTGATGTATAAGAAATTGTTTTTCATTAATTTAGTTATATTATAAAATCAAAACCATTAGTTTGGTAAAGAAGATATTGAGTCATCTAGAGAAGACTTGCAACCCCAAAAAAGGTTAATCGTAAGAATTTGAAAAGGAAATATAATATTGTGTTAAGGGAACACAACTTGGAAACATAAAGTTGTGTTGTCTAAATACAACATGATGTTTTCTGTTCAAATTCTGATGGTTAATCGTAATAATTTGAAAAGAAAACATCTTGTTATATTGAGGCAATGCAACTTCATGTTTAAGTTGCATTCTTTCAATACAACATGGTGGTTCCTTTTCAAATTTTACGATTAACCATATCATTTTTTAGTTTCAATTTTCTCTAGATGATCCAATTTCTTCTTTGTTAAAGAATATTTATGTTTTTAGAATATTCCTCTATTAATAAATAAAACAAATATTATGATTTGAAATAAATTTTGTTCAGGCCAATAGTCAAGACATAGTTAAAGTGATAGATGATATGATACATTTTTTCACGGTTAAAGTAAAAAAAATGTGGTGAAAAGTTATCCTAAACTCCTATCACATAAGCTAATGGAAACATTATGGTGGAAAGTATAGCTTTTCATCTCCGTTATTATTCCAATTATGGTGAAAAGCACCATTTTGAAAATTCCAAAATGTTTTTGCTAGAATCTGAACTTATTTTCTCAAACTTGTTGCACAAAATTTCCTTAGGATTTTTTCGAGTTTAATCCTTTAAGTGAGCAAAAAACTTGTGATTCGATTTAGTGAAAACACCAGCAAACAAATTGGCACGCCTAATGGGACCCTTTTGTGCAAAAAATTTAAACTTTTGTAGAAAAGTGTTTGTGCTTTTATTGTTTGTTTTTGTTCTTCATACAGACAATGTTTGCAATGTATGAGTGTTCAAGTGTATGAGTAATGATAAAATTCTTATAATGGCACATCCAAAAAAATATTTCCTTCTCCAGAACGATGCTCTAGATATAGAAAAATAACCCATCGAAGCAACTGTTGGTGTTGTAGGTACTTCAATGTCCGTTGGAGTAACCACTCCAATTTTGAGTCAAATGTTAGTTTCGACAAAATTACTAGAAGTGGTGGTTCCCCCACCACAAGTAACAAGTATTACAACTACTCTCAGGGTTACACAAACTACTATAGGAGACTCAAGACCTTTTTCTTCCTAAGTTTTACGTTACCCCTCGTTATAAGGAATATCCATATGGTGTGCCAACTATAATGATGGCCGGCCTACATACTAATGCATCTACGTATGCAAATAATGAAATGAATATTACATATCCTCTTAATCAATACTTTGCATCAGGATCTACTATCAGCAATCCTAGTCGAATGGTACAACCCCAAAGAGGAGTAGGATATATCCTTTATGTTATGCCACCCTTGACAACTAGTTCCCTCATGAATGTGAGGCAACAAATGGAAGAAATTATCCATGATATGGTGAATATGCTTACACAACAAATTGGTACTGTGTTTAATCCTCTAATCCAAAAACACAAACCATACTTACCAATAATTGGCGCATAAAATGTGTTAAATTGCTGATTTATTTGGTGTTCCTCAAGCCCCCGTTCAGCAAATTCATAATAACCAAGTGCCACAACAAGTTATGCCTCAACTCGTTGAATAGCTCATACATAAGGTAGTCAAAGATGACGTAGGTCGAAATGGTCCAAAGGTAGTATTGGTCAATAGGAACTAGGATGCAGACCAAGTTGTTAGGAGAGTTCAACAAAACAACTTTGGAGGATAAAATAACATAGCCAATGTGGTTGAACAAATCTTAGCCCAAAATGGTCTTAACATTGGACTCCATAGGCCAAATTTTGTTTCTTCCTTGTTTGAGTACGTAATGCAGATTGAACTCCCAAGGGGTTGGAAAGTCCCTAGATTTACTATGTTTGCAGGTGATACAAGTGAATCTACTATCGAGCATGTTGCTCGATATCAATCACAGGCAAGTAATTTGGCCAATAATGAAAACTTAAAGATGAAATATTTCCCTAACTCCTTAACTAAGAGCGCTTTCACATGGTTCACTACCCTTCCCCCAAATTTCATATACAATTATAATCAACTAGAAAGAGTTTTCCTTGAATAATTCTATATGGGTCAGTCAGAAATTAGCCTAAAATAACGTGAAGAGAAAGTTGTTTGAATCAATAGAAGATTATCTCAATAGGTTTATGTTGATGAAGGCGTGTTATTTTAGACCTTTGTCAATAGTGATGTTCAATAGAGATACACAAAGATATTTGTTGCAAATATCATCCACTCAAAAAGAAGATTCAACTTTGATTTGGAAGATAATTATCTAGAGATGGAAAAGGTTCTCCAAACACCCTCTCAACTACAAAACTTAATTGGTAAGGGAATTTTAAATTAACACTTCTCTAAAGAAGCTAGAGGTGCTGGTGAGGGGAAGAATAATGCAATACTCTAAGAAAACTTTATACATGATGTTGGATGTGAAGAAAGTGGAAGACTATTACAAATCCCTTTTTTAAAAGTGGATGAGATTGACTTGGAAGGCATTTGATATTCTTTATGCCTGTGGTTAGGACCTAAGGTCAGGTACCAGTTTTCTAAAATACTCTTATGCCCACTAGACATAATGAAACAGTCAATAAGTCCATACTAGTTTTACTATAATGTGTCACAACATTCTCCCCCATCAACATTGCAAATATAATCTGCGAAGAAATACATGCATGTGCAAAAAAGAGAAACAATGAGATTCTATATTTCCCTTGCATGACTACTACACTTTGCAAGAGGCATGGAGTGCTTAAGAAGCCTACTGATGAAATCTCTAACCCTCCAGCAGGCTTTGACAAGGTTTTTTCTACATATACTAACACCCAAAGGTAAAAAGGTTCAATAGGAGATGTGCCAAAATTCATTAGAACCATGCTCTTCAATCAACAAAGAAGAGCTCTTGTGGGAAACTTTGCAACAAATATAAAAGAACCAACACGAGTTCTACAAATTTGTGAAGTAGCAGCATACATCGCGCAAGAGGTTACACTCTCTACACAAAGGGGTAGTGATGAAAAATCATCATATCTTTCCTAAGCACATCTTAGGCGAACCACCAAAATAAGTAGAACAAAAGCACCAAGAACACTACCTTGTAAGGAAAGCCAAAGAAAACTAGAGCCTAGATAGAGAAGAAAATTAAGAAGGACAAGGATAAGAAAAAAAGATGTCTTTTGCAAAGCATTATGACTTTCCAAAGGCAACTTGTGGTGCGACATTAAAGACTTCAGCAACCAAGAAATAGAAGAAGGCAAAAGTCTTTAACCATAAGGTAAAAGATCCATTCAAGAAAACAAAGGGGGGGGGGGAAGCACAAAGTAACAAGGGAGTTTGACAACAACGAATGATCTAAGTAGGAAATTTTTGGAGAAATTGAAGTAGAGGAAGAAGATCCTAAAAATGAAAAGGAAGAAATAATTGATGACTTAACTGAGAAAGCTGACAAAAATAAGGAGATGATAATTAAGACAGATGTTGAGAAGGAAGAAAAAGAAGGATCAAGTGAGGGTGCAATTTTGGCTGAGAAGGAGGATGAACCTGCTAAAACTGAGCCAACCCGAAATAATTGGGGGGGGGCATCTGTTGATAAATTTGTTGTTTTGTAGGAGCAAGAAATAAATGAAGAAGAAGACCAATTAAGTGTCCAAGGGAATGAAGAAATGCACAACTCAAATGTTAATGATGAGGAGGAAAGGACAATGCCTCATTATTTTAAAACACATGAGGCTGAAGCATAATACAAGATGGGTGAATTAATGAATAAATTTGACCCTACCATGCTAGGAATTGGAATGCTGGCAAGCTATAAAGAAGCTGAAAAAAATGCTATAACAACAGAAGAGTTCTGGCATGCCAAAAATCCTCACAGAGATAAAGAGCCCAGAAAAATTTAAAAGCCAATCCAAGGTGAAAATCTTTGAGAAACAAAAAAAATAAATTTGAAAAAAAACGCTTCCCTCCTGATGCGATAGAAAATGTCATAGAGCCCCACCTATAGAGCAATAGAGGACCGGTGAGTCTTCTCCAAAAGTTAAGAACAAAAAGAAGAAACCCGATGTTTTTGTTGATGGAAATGATGAGCCAGAGGGCATGGGAAATAAGGTCAAGAAGGAAGATGTGAAAAAAAAGAGAACTGAAAAAGCTCAAGGGACAAGGAAATACAAAAGGATTTAGGCCTAGGTGGTATAAAAAAATTCCAACCTATCACCCTACTTTAGTTTAAGTTGATTCTTAGTTCTGTTGTGCCATAACTTTTCACGTTGTACATTGAGGACAATGTCATTACTTTAAGGTTGGGGTATGACACCTTTATTAAGTGTTTCTTTAATATTTACTTATTTTGATTAATGAAATGTTAAAGTCTTTATGTTTTAATGCATGCTTTGATTTTTTTTTTAAAATTTAACTAATTTTATCTCTTATTAAGAGAATTTCTAAATTTTAACAAAAAATATATAAAGTAAAGAACTGTTGAAAATGTTGGAAACAAAATCTGAGACCAACTAAAAATAAATCTCACAAATTGTAACTTGGCAAGTGATGAAACACTATCATGCTAGAAGAATTCTGAAAAGTAATTAGTCTTTTAAATAGTTTGTATTGTTTTCAAGTATGGAATACGCTCGATTGTTGGATAGTTCAGGGGAGGAAACACTAGTAATTTGACTAGCTAAGGAAACCACTGCAAGAATTTTGAGTTATTAGAAATGTGCTTCTAGTAGAAATGTTGAGGTTAATTTTAGTAGAAATTTTGAGGAAACACTAGTAATTTGGCTAGCTAAGGAAACCACTGCAAGAATTTTGAGTTAATAGAAATGTGCTTTTGGTAGAAATGTTAAGGTTAATTTTAGTAGAAATTTTGAGGAAACACTAGTAATTTGGCTAGCTAAGGAAACCACTATTAGATTTCTTTACTTATATTTCTTCTGATTATCTGTCGTATCACCCGAGGACATGTAATGATTCAAGTTTGGGAGCGTGATAACTCATTATTTATGCTTTTATTAGAAATGTTGAGGTTAATTAGAGGAAATTGGACATGTTTATATTTTTTAGCTTAGTTGTAGTTGAGCACACCAGGTGCTTCCTTTTGTGAATTTTATGTGTTTTGTGCATGTGTATGAGTACTCTAGTGACAAGCCCTGGCGATTCAAGAACATCATACCTCTAGTCAGTAGGCTCTTGAGCAAGAAGAGGCCGAAATGAGTGGTTGATCTCATAGTTAGAGACAACGTGACAAACTTGTGAAGATTGAGGCAAAGCTTGTGCGTTTCCTGTAACTCTACCCATCAAGCTTGCCAAGAGACGGGTTATTTCCTGCATGCGTTTGCGTTGTGTCCTACTCCCAGTACTAGTACAAAAGCATAAAAAAAGGAATTATTATGAATTCTATGGGCCAAATCAAATGATAATCAAGAGGCCCGTGATCCAATTTTGAGGAAAAACCCTAAACGCAAGGAGGCTATAAAGGTATCATCTTGGAGAAGAAAGGGGAGGTTCGTAAGTTGAAAAACGTACATCATAAAAACACTTAGAAAAATACAAAGAAGAAGGCTGAATCCAAAGTTTGAGGAAAATTCCTCCATCACTTCTCTTGAATAATGCAATGCACTCAGGTCTGACAAAACTCATCTCTTTCGGATTGAAGATTGCAAGAAGTAATGGTGTTACTCTTAGGTTATGAGAGGGAGGTCATCGGAATTGGAAAGGGAAGGAGGACTTCCGTAACTTCGTGGAGGTTATGGAATTGATAGATGTTAATTGTGTCGGAGGGAGGTTCTCTTGGTTCAAAGACAATGGCAAAGCTATGGGTAAATTAGATAGATTCTTAATTTTGAAAAAGATGTTAGAGATATGGGAAGTGGTTGACCAAAGAATAGAAAGAAGAGATATCTCGGATCATGCCCCAATTAGTTTAAAGGTGGGTAAGCTTGATTGGGGTCCAAAACCATTTTGCTTTAATAATTCTTGGTTCAAGAATGAAGATTTCAATTCTTTTGTTGTTCAAGAATGGAAGAAGTTGGAGGTTAGAGGGAGGGGGGATTTTGTGATTTATGAAAAACTAAAAAAGCTTAAGGAGAGGCTCCGGGAGGGGAATAGGGAGGTTTTTGGTTGGATTGATTTGAAGGTGGAGGAGGCTTCGGAGAAGATCAATACTCTTGATAAAGTAATCGAGGTGAACTTTGGGGGAGGCATTGGTAAGGAGGTATTAGATAGAAGTTTGGCTACTAAAGATTTTTGGAATTATTTGAATATTAAAGAGAGTATGCTTAGGTTAAAGTCTTGAAATCTTTGGTTGAAAGAGGTAGATAAGAATACTAAGTTCTTTCATAATTCTTTGAAGGAGAGACATAGGCGTAAAGCGATAACTTCTTTAGAAGTCTCTAACGGGAGAATAGAAGGAGTTGTGAATATTAAAGAGGAGGTTAGTAGACATTTTTGTGAGTTCTATAAGGAGGAGGATATGGAGAGACCGATTCCGGAAGGCCTTGTTTTCAACTCTTTGGAGGAGGAAGAGGTTTCTTGGTTGGAGAGGAGTTTTTCGGAAGAGGAAGTAAAAGGGGCGGTTTGGTCGTGTGATGGGAATAAAAGCCCCGGTCCGGATGGGTTTACATTAGAGTTCTTTAAAAAGTTTTGGGAGGAGATAAAGGAGGATGTCCTCTCTTTTGTGCAAGACTTCTTTGAGAGGGCTAAACTTATAAAAGCTTGCACTTCCTCATTCATCACTTTAGTGCCTAAAGTGAATAACCCTCAATCCTTGAATGAATATCGTCCTATTTGTTTGGTGGGAAGTTTGTACAAGATTTTGCCTAAGTTGTTGGCAAATAGGCTTAAGAGGGTGATCGAGAAACTTGTTTCGAATAATCAATCGGCTTTCATTGAAGGAAGAAACATAATGGATGGTGTTCTTGTTGTGAATGAGGTGTTGGATTTAGCTAAAAGAGATAAAAGGAGTTGTGTGGTTTTGAAAGTCGATTTTGAGAAGGCTTACGATAGAGTGAGTTGGAATTTTGTTAGATATATTTTAAAGATGATGGGGTTTGGAGACCGGTGGATGAGGTGGATGGAGTGTTGTATCTTTACTAATTCTTTGTCCATTCTTGTTAATGGGAGTGCTACCAAAGACTTTAGAGTTAAGAAAGGCCTTAGACAAGGTGATCCCTTGTCTCCTTTCGTGTTCGTTTTGGTCATGGAGGTTCTTACGGCTCTTATAAAAAGATCTAAGGAGTTAGGGGAATTTCGGGGGTTTTGTTACGAAGAGAACAAGGAGGTGGATTTGCTACAATTTGCGGATGATACTATTATTTTGGCCGAAGGAGATACCGCGAATTTATGGAGTATGAAAGCTATCCTTAGAGGTTTTGAAATGATGACGGGTCTAAGAGTTAATTTTCACAAGAGTAATCTTTATGGAATTAATGTGGGAGATTGGTATTTGGAGGCGGCTTCGTCTTTCTTGACTTGCAAAGTGGGTTCTTTTCCGTTTAAATTTCTTGGGGTGAGAGTCGGTGATAGTCCTAGGAAACTATCGATGTGGAAGGATCTTCTAGCTATATTTAGAAAACGGTTAAATGTGTGGAGAGGAAGATATCTTAGCATGGCGGGTAGAGTGGAGTTGATTAATTCGGTTCTTAGTGCAATCCCGATTTACTCGTTATCTTTTTACAAGGCCCCAAAGAAGGTTTTGCAAGAAATAAAATCCATCCAAAGTAAGTTTCTATGGGGCGGAGGTGATCTTGACAAACCCATCCATTGGGTTAGTTGGGATACGGTTTGCAAATCGAGAAAGGAAGGAGGTTTGGGAGTGAAAGACGTGGAGATAATGAATGTAGCTTTACTAAGTAAATGGAAGTGGCGTATTCTCACGGAAAAGGAGGCGGTGTGGAAGGATTTGTTAGAAGCTAGATATGGCAATATGAGGCTTAAAGTGTTGATAGGGGATGTCTCAACCTTGTCTAAAAAGGAGTCTCATTGGTGGAGGGATTTAATAGTTTCGGATAATTTTGAGAGGCTCCTCTTTGACCATTTTACGAGTGCTATTAAATGTAATATTGGCAATGGAGCCTCTACTCCATTGTGGTACACGTCTTGGGCGGGTCAAAAATCTCTAATGGAATCCTTTCCTATTTTATTCTCTCTAGCCGGAAATTTTTTGGATTCTATATATCTTGCAGGGGATTTTGTTGAAGGAGTTTGGTGCTAGAATTTCTCAAGTTGGTTCGTTGAAGGGAGTACTGCGGCTGCTGTAGCTGCGGATCTGCATCAATCCAGCAGGCCCAGCCGTAGAGCATCGTCATCTGCTGCCACTGTGGGCAGTCCGGCTGGTGCTGGCAGTGAAACAGGGGCGGATCCTTATTCCTCACAGCAGCTGGCAACATCGCTTAAAGCTATGCTGGTTGTTATGAACTCGGTGCCGGTCAAGGAAAATTGCGATGACAGCTTCTCTTGGGCTTTGTCTTCTAATGGGTGTTTTTCAGTTAACTCGTGCTATGAGTTTTCAAGGCGTCTCTATCCGGTCCTCCATTGGAAAGTAATAAGGTATTGGCCTTTAACTATTTATGGAAGTTCAAAGTTCCTTAAAAAATTCTATGTTTTGGTTGGAGATTTTTATTAAATAGAATACCAACTAGAGATCAATTGGTGAGAAGGGGTGTTTTGGTGGGAGGAATTGATTCGGTTTGTGCTTTATGTTCTACCGAGGAGGAATCATTATCTCACCTTTTCTTCTTGTGTAATATTTCTATCCGTATTTGGAGAAGGGTGTTTATGTGGCTTGATTTATCCGAATTTTTGACTCTTGAGGAGTTTGGGGATTTCTTTTATTTCTACGGGAAAATTCCTTGCTTAAATAAGCGTATGATGTGGGTACCATTTGGCTTGCTACGGTTTGGATGATTTGGTTAAAGCGCAATGCGGTGATCTTTAAGAAGGAAGATTTTAGTTTTATCGAATGCATGACGGATATTGTGTTACAATCTTGGAGGTGGTTATGTGCCTCTCATAAGAGAGTTAATCTTTGTAGTTTTCATTATTGGAATATCCTCCCTCTTCTTTGTTTTGAGAGGTAGATTTTCTTTGTTGTATCGGGGCGGAGCATCCCTTTTGCTCCCTTTAATTCCATCACTTATTTAAAAAAAAAAAAAATTCTTTTCATTCTTGTTTAGAAATGTAAGCTTGAAAACTTGTTTTGGTGCATTTGCCATGCTCACCATGAGGTAAACTCATCATGTTAAACAATGTGAAGTTTAATGCAATGTAATCTTTTGTGTAAAATGATGTTATTTTTTGTGATACTTTTTATCATGTGATTTATTGCTTTATATTAATTTCTTTGGCTAATCATCATAGAAATAGGTAAAAGTTTGATCATTTTGAGGAATCATTTGACAAGTAGAACTCATGAAAAATATGGTTGAAAAAAGTTGAATATGATTATTTGCTAATTAGTTACTTTAGAAATAAAGAACTACAACACATGAATAAAACTTTTGAAGGACGTGCACTAATGTTAATGTGACACTTAAAAATTTGTTCCTTACTTTAGTTGTATTTATTTGATATTTTAAGCATATATTATTAGATCACTTTTCTAACCTCATATGTCACGACAGATCTCATGACACACAATAGATGAAGATTATTAAATGGATCATTGTTCAAGATGTCTCTTACACTTGTTCATAATATTTTAATCTTGCATCATATTGCTTAACTCGAAATCAGTGATGCAACTATTATTAGTGGTCTCACTAGTATAGAAATAACATTAGAATTATTGATATAATACCTATTTTATTAAAAAAAGATATAAAACTTATATACAATGGCAACTTTGTAATTAAAATGAAAATTTTTGTTTTAATGTTAATCATTAATACCCAATTTTTATAAAATAATAAAACACATATATAAATTTATACCTAACTTTAGAAATATTGGATGTGATTCCAAAATTAAAGTCTGTGCGTGATTTTATTTGGAATAATTATATACCATAAATGAATAATTAAAATTAACACTTATGAAACGTGAATCTGCATATTAAATAAAACTCTTATTCTCTCATATTAGGATTTTAGGACTACTGGTTTACAATTGCATCTTCTCTCTCAATCAATCAAACTTGAAAAATCTTCTCAAAAAATGTTCAGAATCAAAATCTGTCTCAAAACCGGTTTTCCATAATTACAAATGTAGTCCCTCTCTTTTAAGTTTCAATCTCTCTTTAAATTTGAATTGTTGATCCCTTTTACTATGGAATTAGAATATATTTCAATTTGTTGATTTATTTGCAGAGAATCAGTGTTCCCTCCCATTTGCCACACGCCGCGGTGTCAAGATTCTCGTGGTATGTCCTTTTATATACTATTGTTTTTTCTTAAACCCTCACTCTCTTTTAATTAGTTTTGTGTAATTTGTGGATGAAATTTCATATCACTATGCTTTTTGATTGAATATAATCTTCTTTTGATTAAAACAAAAATTTCATATCATTTGATTCAAGGTTATAATTATTATTTGACAATACCAATGCTGATAATATTAACAAATGATTATAAAAACTTATATATGAATGAACACAATTTTACTACAAAACTAATAAAACTGTGAGCAGAGTTTTAAATAACAATCGCGGTCGTGTTAAGGCTTTCGCAATTTCGGTCGATATAGGTGTTGTGTCACTGATTGCGGTTGCCGCATTGTAAATTAACAACAATTTATTCTTTATGTTATTTGAATTTTTTGATAGCACTACAACACGGAAGGGCTTTCACAGCGCTTTTTTTGGCCTTTAACAGCGCTTTAAAGCGCTGCCAAAGCCAGCGCTGGTGTAGGCTACGAAAGCGCTTTTAAAAGCGCTCTGGTAGACCCCCCCTTTAAGAGCGCTTTCCTGGAAAAAGCGCTCTGGTAGGACCCCCTATAAGAGCGCTTTCCTGGAAAAAGCGCTCTGGTAGACCCCCCTTTAAGAGCGCTTCTTAGTAAAAGCGCTGGCAAAGACCAGTAAAAAAGCAAAAAAAATTAAAAAATTACGCAGCATACAAAAGCGCTTTTGGAAAAGCGCTCTGGTAGGCCCCCCTATGAGAGCGCTTTTTCCAGACAAAGCGCTCTCATAGGGGGGCCTACCAGAGCGCTTTTCCCAAAGCGCTTTTGTATGCTGCGTAATTTTTTAGTTTTTTTTGCTTTTTTACTGGTCTTTGCCAGCGCTTTTACTAAGAAGCGCTCTAGTATGTGGACCTTTAAGAGCGCTTTTTAGAAGCGCTGTAGTTGCTAAATGAGGTATTTTTATGTGCAGCCTATAATTTAATCCTCCCAGTCGACCTGTAATGTTTTCGACCTGTAATATTTTCGACCTGTAATATATTTTCGACCTGTAATATATTTTCGACTATATTATTTCAGCCATCAGTAAGACAATATATATACTAATATATACCATTATAATATCCAAAATTATATATATACATCATTACAAAATTATATATATACATCATTACAAAATCAACAATATTATAGTTCAAATCTGCATGAAAAATTGCTTAATATAAAATTGACACAATTCCTCTTTGATTTCTTCTAACTTTAGCTTCGAGTACCCAGCAGCACGGAATTCGTCAAGGTACTATAAAACAAAAACATAATATGAATAATATATTTAGGTAAATGTAATAAATTATATGAAATTATCTTAAGTTATAACTTTATACCGTGGGAGGAATCTCTAATTGATTCGCCTGAATGATTTCTTTCATAAACCTCAATACAAAGTATCCGCAGTCTGAACTGTTACGCTGTATCGGACACTACATAGAAAAACAAATAAGATTCTATATAAGTTGTCTTGTTTTACCAAGTAGCATAAATATTATAAGCAAATTTGTGAAAAGTAATGTACCTGCACTTCGATCCAGGTGATGTTGTTTGATTTAGTCCGGGATACCTGTGCGTCCCGTTGACCACGGAATACTTGTATTGATCTAATTAACAAATATATAAAAGCATATGTTTAGATCAATCCCACAAATAAGTAAATATATAAATATACACGAATATATATTTAGAACGATCCCACTTACAAATCAACGATTTCCTTCATGGCCGGATAATTGGTCCATTCACCCTTTACCGAATTCAGATAATACACGACTTCCCTTATCGGGTTGATAGCAAGCAGCAACCAGTGTGCTCTATAAATTAAAACAATAGGTTATATGAAAATATTGCTATACACTAAAGAAACAGAGATTAGATGAATAAAGAATGAGAAACTAACCCTACTGGTCGGGTATTATACGCCCAAAGATGCAGACATTCTGTATTGCCGGTGGACATGAATCTATCGACTAAGCGCTGTCTAACAGATTCCGGATCCGAAACAATTTCCATTCCGCTGCAATGGGCGGAAGACACGAACCGGAATCTGTTAGACAATGCAGTCCCGCGCAACACTCTGTCATACAACAACCTTAAATAAAAACATAATAAACATTAGATTCTTTTTATTGAAAAGTGTAAATAAATTATATTGTGGGACTAATTAAATAATATATCGGATGAGTGAATATTACCGGATGTATGATTGCATATTACTGACGCCTAGTTGATCCTGGTCAAAAATCTCTTGCAAGTCGTCAATTGTAATATGTGACTTGAACTCAATACCGAAGACACTTTCATCCATATCGATTTCCCGTAAAGCACCATCCTTCATATCGGACATATCAACCATTGTTGCGAGTGTCGCCCGGTATCGAGGCACAAAAGCACCGCCTTTTCTTGCCGCTTGCTTCGGAGGACCACTGGGTGGTACGCTACGAACCTGCTGCGTCACTTGTTGTGACTCCCGAGCGGATGCCTAAAAATCATATAAGTTAGGTAAAATATAAAATCATGCATATTTTGATTCAGATTATATATTAACACTTTAAATGTACCTCTTTTAGCGATGCAACAGACTCCTCCTCCTGTAAAATCCCTTTACCCTTAATTGCGGGTTTTATAGGAGCAGTCTAAAAATAAAATGTAAAACATAATTAATAAACGGTTTAGAATTGACATTCGAAAACTAAATGATTCATAATCGTTTTCAATTTACCTCATCACTAATGGTAATGAGCTCCGAGGGCCATGCAACAAACGATCCTATTGCATCTCGCAGCAATGTCGTCTCTGAGACCATGTCAGGTACCGGTAGAATCGCATCACGATCTAATACAACATCCACCGATACTTTCAGGTGTCCATCCGGGAGCGGTCTGTGGTGAAGTAAATCTCCCGAAGTGTTGTGCACTTTTCCCTTGCCAACTAGTCGATAATTCGGTTCCGATAAGTATAGTTGGCAAGATGAAATGCCCTAAACCAAAAGTAAATATAAAGTCATTATCATTAATAAAATAGAACAGTTTGTAAGGAAAAAAACTTATAATTACCTCGGGAAATTTCTTTTGATAGTTGATACTAGCCTTATCACTAGTTTCTCTCACCGATGAAGTGTTGCACTTTTCTCTCATATACATATCTTTATCTCTTTGCAATTCAGAGACCTGTGCTTGCAATTCCTGCAACTTTTGCAACACTTCTTCATTGGTAAGATTTGATCTTCTCCTAGAACTCTTATAAAAAGAGGTTGGAGTCACACCATGACCCTTACCCCTCACCCGACCGGGATACTCGGGAGCATCTAGTACTCTACTAAGTACGCTCTCCTCACCGGTGGATGCCGATTGCGACAAGGTCTCCTGTAATTCATTTACATTTAAATAATTATTAGTGGAGATAAAAAGTCATTTATATATTAAAAAACATTTGATTTAATTAAAGACACAGTATTATACTTACACATTCAGTATAAACTCTCTGAACATCGGGATCGACAGCGTGATTCTTGCCCACACGAGCTTCCTTCCACAACACATGTACAGGAAGTGAAGCTTCCTCACTTTTAGTCTCCTCCAACTATGCATTGACACAAACGATAAAATCGTCAATTAAAACATGCACATGTAGACAATTAATTAAATCGAATTTCTATTTACTTACAATTTTATCCTCTAAGCGTGCATATCCCAAACGCCCTTTTTTGTATGGATACGCGGGTTTGGATGCTCTCTCCCTATTCGTGGCACTCTTTTTCTGAAAAGCTTCATCTCTTTGCTTTACAAACTCAGCCCAATCTGCTTCATCAATGAAGGTCGCATACTTTGTTGGCCGTCCCGGTGCAACTTCAAGAAATTTTCCATCTTTATCCTTAAGATAGGTGTTTGTCAAAAAACTTTTCCACCCTCTATATCTCTTGCCGGCCAAACTAAGTATGTAGCTTTTACGTTCATCTGGTATCTCAAAAGTCCTCTGCAAAAAGAGTACGCATAGTGTGTTAGTATAAATAATTTAAACAATTTATCGTCAAGATAATAACAACAATTAACCATATATGATATATACCTGAAGCTCTTCCCAAATCGCTTGTTTTTTCTCCTCCAATTCTAAATTTTTCGTCTTCGATTTCCAGGTAGCTATGGAGACTGGAATATGCATACGGACAAGTGTACCAATATAACTTGTCAACTTTGCAGAATTAGGACCAATTGGTTGTTTATCAGAATTCCATTCCAATCGGTATACTAATCCTTGGTCTCTATGTCGTATGATATCCCTCATAATAGTGATGCCTCGTGCAACCTCTTTTGCTTCAGTATCAGGTGGAGCATTTGTATCCGAAGCAACTCTTTCTTGTGAGTTTTCTTGTAAGTTTTCAGGTGGGTTTTCAGGTGGAGCATCTCTATCTGAAGCCATTGAACCTGTATCAAACAAACTAAAGCACATTAGTACACTATTAATAAGCTAACAATCTATACAAGTCAAATGGAAGTCAAACCATGCATGTACAAGTAAATCGGAAACGAAATCGGTACAAATCAAAATAAGCGTAAAAAAAGAAAGTTATCGGAATTGAACGAAATTTACATGGCTATGGTAAAACGTCGCCACGGACTCAAAAACAAAGTCGGTTTTCCGAAATTCAGACCCTAAGCCCGACTTTTGATTACGGGCAGAAGCAAAACCGATAAAAAAATAGTCCCGAAATGTAAAGATAAGTGCATGAGCAGCTCCGGAATCGTCAAAATAGTATAGTTACATGTAAAGAAGTCAACAAGCGGATACATGGTTCAAAAGTTATGTACAAAACGAGAATATGCACCAAATTGAATAAAACAAATTAGTCGGACTATGTATACTATTACCTTTATCACTAACGTCTCTTTCTTTTCTTGGTAGGTTTGTGTACTACGCGTCTCTTAACAATGCGGACGGTTGGATTGATCCAAATACCCTCATTATGATCATTTCTAATACAAGATTCATTCTCATTTTGATCGTTTCTTGTACAAGATTCAATGCCAACACCAATATCACCTTGATCTTCAATTTTTTCATCAACTATTTTGTTAGATAAAAGCACTATAGACCATTTCGTACTTGTCGGATCATTGACATAGAACACTTGTTTAGCTTGAGAGGCTAGAATGAAAGGCTCATCTTTGTACCCTACCCTATTGAGATCCACTTGCAAAAATCCTGACTTATCCATTCGTACGCCACTATTATTTTCAACCCACTTGCAACCAAATACAGGAATCTGAAACTTCGCGTAATCAAACACCAAAATGCGCTCGATAACCCCAAAATATGACAAATTTGCAAATTTCGGATTTAAGTCATTCGCACTTGATATGTGCATAGCTTCAGCTACCAAGGTAACACCACTATTTTGCATAGTACTTTTATCATCCTGTTCTTTGGTATAAAATGTGTATCCATTAATTGCGTATGCGCTATAAGAAAGTACAATTACAGATGGACCATAGGCTAAACATCTCAACCTTTCTGTTACTGAAGCAGGATCTGAACGATACTTTGAATAAATATGATCTCTAAACCACGATATGAAACTTCGATTGTGCTCTCGTACTATCCAGTTCTCATTTCTATTTGGATTTAAATCTCGGAGAACAACTTTGTGCATTTCAACAAACGGCTCAACCTCAATCTCATTGTGCAGAACATACAAGTGCACTTGATCCCGTTCGACCATTGATACTGTCACAACTTTATTTCCAATTAGCCTTTTTCCTTCTTTTTTTTCGACAATATGAGATTTGGGGAGTCCAATTGATTGAACATTTGACAGATATTCAGTACAAAACTCAACCGCTTCTTCAGCAACGTATCGCTCGGCAATACAACCCTCCGGTCGACTTCTGTTTTTCACGTACCCTTTTAATATTTTCATATAACGTTCAGCAGGGTACATCCATCTCATATAAGCTGGTCCGCACAGTTGTGTCTCTTTCACAAGATGAACGACTAGATGAACCATTATGTCAAAAAACGAGGGAGGAAAATACATTTCAAGATCACATAAAGTAACAACTATCTCATTTTGCAATGTTGGTAAGATCGCGGGATCGACCACCTTACTGCAAATAGACCTGAAGAAGAAACACAGCTTAGTTATTGCGCTTCTTACTTTTTCTGGCAGAATAGAACGTATACCTATTGGTAAAAAATGTTCCATTATAACATGGCAATCATGCGTCTTCAAACTCTTTAACTTGAGGTCTTTCATGGACACAAGTCTTCTAATATCTGAAGAGTAGCCTTCTGGAACTTTTACTTCACTGAGGAACTTACACAATGTTTTCTTCTCCTTTCTAGATAGAGTGTAAACAGCAGGTGGCAGATATGTTCGTCTTCCTTTCGTCACGGGCCCCAATTCAGTTCTCATCCCCATGTTTACCATGTCATTCCTTATGTTAACGCCATCCTTAGACTTTCCTTGTATATTGAGTAGCGTACCTATAACGCTGTCAAATACATTTTTTTCAATATGCATAACATCCAGGAAATGTCTTACGTACAACGACTTCCAATATGGAAGTTCAAAGAAAATTGACTTCTTCTTCCACCCACCCTTGACAATTGAATGTGCAAAAGGCTTGCCAAACTGAGTGCTCACATCTTTCACCTTTTCAAAAATTTGATCACCTGACAAAAAAGGCGGGGCTGTACGATGTTCGGCCTCTCCATTGAATGCTTTTCTCCACCCACGGTAGTGATGATTAGAATTTAAGAATCTACGATGGCCGAGAAAGACATTCTTCTGACAAAGCGCCAATCGTGTCGTATCGGTTTCATCTTCACAAACAGGACACGCCTTTTGACCCTTGTTGCTGTACCCGGATAGATTTCCGTATGCTGGAAAATCATTAATTGTTCCAAACAACATCGCCCTCAAGTTGAAACTTTCTTTCCTATACCCATCGTAAACCTCCACACCTCTCTCCCACAAAAACTTTAAATCTTCGATTAAGGGTGCCAAGTATACGTCTATGTCATTCCCTGGTTGTTTAGGCCCAGAAATTAGCATAGATAACATCATGTACTTACGCTTCATACATAGCCACGGAGGTAAGTTATAAATCATAAGAATCACAGGCCATGTGCTATGCGAGATACTTTGAATACCATGCGGGTTCATTCCATCAGTAGACAATGACAACCGAAGGTTTCTTGCTTCTTTTCCAAATTCAGGATATTCAGTATCAACTTTACTCCATTGTGGTGAGTCTGCCGGATGTCGCAACTTTCCATCAATAATTCTTTCATCTGCATGCCAAGTCAAGTGTCTTGAATCGGTCTCACTACGATACATGCGTCTAAATCTCGGAATTATAGGAAAATACCATAAGACTTTAGCAGGAGACAACTTTTTCTTATATCGAGGGGCACCACATTTAGGACACTCATTCAACGCTGCATACTCGTTTCGAAACAAAACGCAATCGTTTGGACATGCGTGTATCTTATCATAGCTCATTCCAATAGAAGACAACATCTTTTTGGCTTCATACGTTCGATTGGGAAGAACATTATCCTCTGGTAGCATATCTTTCATAAGGGCTAATAACTCTGTGAAACTTTTATCCGACCATCCATTGTCCGCCTTTAAGTTGTACAACTTTAACACCGCAGACAATCTTGTGAATTTTGAACAACCATCATACAACGGTTTCTCTGCATCGCTTACCAACCTCTCAAACATTTTGGGACAATCCGCTAGATCTTCTTCCAGCGCTTCTGCAATCTCTTCGACACGATCACAATCGTATGTGTCTGTGCAATCGTCGTTTGAAGCATACTTCCTATTACACCTCGACCCAGCATTCCCGGTACTTTTCTCACCATGCATTGTCCAACATGTATAACTTCTATCAATTCCAAACCGTAGTAAATGAGATCCCAACTGATTCCCGTTAACCTTACCCCCGGCATAACAGCAACCCAAGCAAGGACACGGCATTCGAAGCGGGTCTTTGGAGTTCGCAACCGCAAACTCAACAAATTCCCATACCCCTTTCTCGTACTCTTTCGACAATCGGTTTGAATTCATCCATGTCTTATCCATGTCTTAATTAAGCTAAACAACAACGGTCAAACTTCCACTCTTCACAAGTAACCCCTATGGCGAATTCAATTCACAAAGTTAGTAAGTACCTCCTATATTAACTCTCTAAACACATAAAACTAATGTGTTTCTGTCAAAACGCAAAGTATAAACGGAATGAATCCGAAGCAATAAAACGTAACATATATAATCACACAATTTCAGACAAATTCATCATAATACCAGTAATTTGAGAAAGAAATTTACCTCGGATGTTACCGAACTCAAGAAAACGCCAAACGTCGAACTAGGCTGGGAAACGATCAAACTTTCACTATACACAAGTTACCCCTATAGCAAATTCACAAAGTTAGTAACCACCAAGACAAAATCGATTGAACAAAGGAAATCAACAATAGTTTGATGTGTGTACATACTCCTAAATATGTAGTACCAGAGTCAATGATACGAGCTCCAAAGAGATCCAAAGTTATCAATCCAGTCAGACCTATACAAGAAATTCAATTCAATGTATGATTATAATAAGAATGGGTGAATAGCTCATGATGCAGTTAATTAAATACACCACTACTAACACTACTAACACAAGACACACGATGCAGTTAATTAAATACACCACTACTAACACGAAGCTATAAAACTTTTTGCTCAAAAGCAAACCTTATGAATCATCCTTGTCTATATACATTAACTCACTCTTGTTTCATTCTTTACCTTCTCTCTTCCTCATTAATTCAACTCTCATAAGGTATATATTATTACTATTATTATATATTATTTATTATTTAATTTCTCCATGTGCTGTCATTCTCATACTTTACAGTACTTGGCATCCTTGAACAAGCCAATTTATTGTATAATATATACCATCACTCTCAATCTCATACACACACAACATATATATCATAGAGTTATTATATATAAATAAAAGTATATAATATATATTTTATCAAATTCCAAAATCTATATAGCTATGTATGTACTATCCATCTCAAACTTCCAGATATGTATTCATCAAATAGTTCCCTCAATGGAAATAACCTAACATTTTCCTCTAATTCAAGAAATACTCAAGTAAAAAACTCTTGTAGCTGCTGCAAGGCTTCATGAATCTAAGAGGAAATTCAATTAACAAAATGCTGTGTTTTTGAGTGTAATCTAACAGATTGAGAAACACATACACTTGTTTTATATCTATCTTGCAATTTTCTCTCTTAGAATATATTATTAAACACAACAATCTCATAATGAATCTAAGAGGAAAAGAAAACAACAAAGAACAACAACTGATATTCACAAATACTCACAAACATGAAGCCTTCCAGATATGAAAGCTATGAGAAGTGTGATACCTGGGTGGCGCAAAGCAAGTTGCTACCAGAGGAGAAGAGACGGAGACGAAACGATGGTGGTGGACGGAGGAGAAGAAGTTCGCGCGATGGTGGTGGACGGAGGACCGACGACGGTGAGGGGTGGGGTTTCTGGTTCGCGTGCAGAGAGAAAAAGAAAGAGAGAAAGTGAGAAACAGTAGAAGCGTGTTTTTGGTTTTAATTTTAGTAATAAGGCTACTAAAGCGCTTCTGGAAAGCGCTCTCATAGCCTGGGCTATACCAGCGCTTTTGACAAAAAGCGCTCTCATTAAACACCCCTACCAGAGCGCTTTTGAAAAGCGCTTTCATTCCCCCCACGTTCCCCCCACCTACCAGAGCGCTTTTGTAAAGCGCTTTCGTACCCCCCCTACCAGAGCGCTTTTGAAAAGCGCTCTCATAACCCCCCCCTACCAGAGCGCTTCTTAAAAGCGCTTTCATACCCCCCCACTATTAGAGCGCTTTTTTAGCGTGTTTTTTAATTTTGTCTTTAGCGAAGCCTATGCCAGCGCTTTTCCTAAAAGCGCTTTCGTAGGGGTGCTGCTAAAAGCCAAATTTGGCGTAGTGTAGGGGAAGCTGTCCTTTAGCCATTATTTTGGTGGAAAATTATTCAGAATTATTCTTTTCTGATTTTGTTTAAGGTTAGTTTGCCTTGGATTGTAGTTCCAAAACATTAGAACTTTGGCTTTCTGTTTGTAGCAGGATGTTGGGATTTTTTGGCTTATCCTTGTGTTTTTTATATAATTTTGTTTGACTTTTAAAAAAAATTTACTTCGGTTTAATTAAATTGTTATAATTCCATTGGTCATTGTTACTGATACTTGTAAATTTGTGTGGCTAACTTTTTAGGTACTTTGGTGTGAGAGATAAAATATATAAAAGCAATTAATCATATTGTTGAGAATTAGTTCTTAAGCATACAGTTTGATTTTCATCATAAGGTGTTTTACTAATTTGAAATCCATTTGATAATTATTTTATTTTGATTTGTTTCTATAATGCAGTTTCATTTCATATATCCAACATTCGTAATATTCGAAGGAAATCGTAGAAATAAACTGTCAATTAAACCAACACGTAAGGTATGAAGTTTTAAATCTAATTATGCAAAATATCCAAGTTGCTACACTACTCTATTTATCCCCTCCCCTCCCCTCCATCTACCCCGAATCAAACAGACCCTTAAGAACACACTTCTAAGGTAAAATGTATCCTTTAAGATTTATGTTGAAATTTCTCTATTGTTTATCTTTATATGTTTACTAAACATAATTAGATTTTTGTTAGGGCTATGAGAGGTTATAATTTTCTCTATTGCTTATTTTTATTAGGGCCATGAGAGGTTATAACATTCTGAGAGGTAGGTTGTTTTACGAATAAAAAGCCTAATTTTATAACTATCAAGGTAAGTAAACTATATTAAATTTATTTATATTTTAGACGAATTTATATGTGTGTGTGTGTGTGTGATTATATGTTTTTTTATTCATTTAATTTGTAGGCACATCAACAAGAAAATAGTTGGGTTTGTGATTATTATTTAATGAAAAACATGTTTGACCTTATTCAGACGTGTATATTTCAAGGATTATATGAGATAATAACATCACTTCATGTTTTAACATGTTCTCGGTTAATTTATTTTCTTGTTTACATTTGTAGATATATGATGATCCATCATCATACGGCAAAGATGTTATTGATAATATTCGACAAGTTTGGGCTCAATTCCTTTTGCAAATAGTTGAAGAACAACATCAACATGAAGAGAAAGAAACAAGGAGTTAGATAAAAGACGGTGTTTTATAAGAATTAATATTGAATTATTAATTAAATTTTTTTATATAATTTTGTATTTGAGTTTGGATTTACCGTCTATGGTATAATTTGTTAAATTTAAACCAAAATTGTGAGTTTAATTTTGTTCAGTTGAAACAATAATAAAAAGTTTATCGGTGACATATGCATCCCCAACTTGATTTAAGATTAAACAATTATGTTATGCCTTTTTTCCATCAATTTTAGAAAATACTATTTGTTGAGGGTTCGTCTAAAATAAAATGACACTCGATATCATTTATAACATTAACTAAAATAAAAAAACAGGTCTGATACTTACGTTATACAAACAATTTAAGAAAAAAAAACAGGTGTGAAATGTTGGTTTCTAATCAAATAACTCCGTCAAACTTTTAACACCCAATTTTGGAGAAAATTGGTACGATATGTATGTTCAACATCTTTTATTAGGTAAAAACAGGTGTCATAAGTTGGTTTCTAATCAAACTACTCTCCATTAAACTTTAACACCGGTTTCTGGAAAAAGTAGGTACGATTTATAAGTGTTTACACCTCTTTGAAAGAGAAAAAAGGTGTCAAATGTTAGTTTTAACACTCATATGTAACACTTATAATACCAGTTAATCATCGGTGTTAAATCGATTTATCATACCCTTTTTAAAACCGGTGTCAAAAATATACTTACAATACCGGTAGCAACAACACTGGAAAAAATCAGGTATTAAATCTCTAAAAAAGTGGTGTTGAATCCCTAAAAGATCTTTTGCTTATGACTATTCACAAATTTTAATCCTGAGAAATCAACTTAATATCATTTGCTACTACTAGATTGTTCATACTTTCACATGTGTTTAATATAAAAATAATAAATCCAACAGTTTTCAAGTCATTTGGTTGATAAGCATGTAAATTATCTTAATGGATGAAAATATCAAAATATTTCTATAGTGATGGTTAATGGACCAAAAGCCGAAGGCATGTATTGATTTTAGTTTTTGGTTGACTAACCCTAATGTAGTGTACTCCATCGTGTAATTAAGTTTGTTATTTATGTTTTTTTTTTTTTTTTTTGTCTTTAGTAAACATCTGTTTTGAACCTTATTTGAGAACACCTTTTAAAATATATATTTATTTGGTTTTTATACTAAAAATATTAAGTGGACCATTTTGTTGATTAAAAATATCCCAGAAGAATCCAACCATAAATAATTATCTTAAAATGTCCCAAAAATTCATTACAACCATGCATTAAAGTTCAATATTATCTAAAACTTTGTCTTTTCCCCCAAAAATCCTATGAAACTCCACTATTTTATTTTTCTATGGAGACGCATAAACGAAGCATACTAACCACATTCTCAAAATGTCCATCAAAGTAGGGATTACTCTTATCTCAATACTCTTGCTATGCACTACTACAGCATCAGCACAGGGAAGAAAATTACTTCACACAACCAATGAATTTTCAGCATATTCTCCAATAACCAATGATGGTATTTGCAAGACTTTGGTAGAGACACAAGGTTACAAATGTGAAGAACATACGGTAAATAAATATTACTCCTACCATCTTGCATTCCACATGTCATTTTATCATCAACAAATTAGTAAAATGATCATTAATGACTAAGGTAACAACAAATGATGGCTACATCTTGAGTCTGCAAAGAATCCCCACAGGACGGTCCGGTAAGAAAGCTGACAAGCCACCTGTGCTATTACAACATGGTCTTTTTTGTGTAAGTTTTATTTGCTGCAGATACATATATACACAAACTACAGCTTTGTATACATGCAAAAGAACTCAACATGTTAATTCAAGTATATGATATATTATTTCAGAATGCTGTAGTATGGCTGTTCAATTCACCTGAAGAATCATTAGGATTTATTTTAGCAGACAATGGATTTGACGTGTGGTTAGCCAATGGCCGCGGCACAAAATACAGCACCGGACACACATCACTAACTCCTAATTACATGGTTCTTATGATTTCGGTTTTCAAACACTACTAATATAGAAATTTATTTAATTATTGATTAATTTTATTAAGTGTATTCTTAGGCTTATTGGGATTGGTCATGGGATGAATTAGCTAGTTATGATCTTCCTGCATCAGTAGAGTATGTGTTCCATCATACTGGTCAAAAATTACATTATGCAGGTCATTCTCAGGTGAATTAAGTTAACCCTAATAGATTAACATTTTGAATTAGTTTGTAAAAAATAATTAATGATCTAATCATTTCAGGGAACTTTAGTGGCTTTTGTTGCTTTATCTCAAGGGAAGCTTCTCAATATGTTGAGATCAACTGCATTACTTAGTCCAATTGCTCATTTGAATATGATTTCTTCAGAGCTAACCAAAGTTATTGCTGAACTCTTTTTAGCTAATGTGAGTGGCATAAAAAAAATAGACTAGTAAATATTTGTCTCTAAAATATCTCTATAAATATTTACATTATGAGACTTATTTGAATACACTTATTAAAATACTTACCTTTTTTCCCACAATATAATAGGATGTGTACTGGTTAGGTGTTCGTGAAATCGATCCTAATGCGTAAGAGAATTAATAAATAATTCTTTGCTCTATTTTTTCTAAAAAAATTTTAGTGTTAGTAAAAAAATTAGAAATAATTTAGCATATGTTTTTCTAATGATTCAGGAAAGTTGTAACAAAATTTGTTGATGGAATATGCTTCATTTCAAACTTAAACTGCGGAGACGTAGTCACATTGTTGACAGGTATACTTAATTATTTAATGGAATGATGAGAAAATTTCACCTTCCCTTTTTTATATTATAGGTTCTATTCCTTAACTTTAAATATTATAGGTCCAAATTGCTGCATAAATTCTTCTAGGGTAGATTCCTATATTGATCAACCAACAGCAACAAAGAATTTCATCCATCTATCTCAAAGTAAGTTTAATATTAAACAATTTTTAATTTTTTTTTCAAGTTTTGTGTATAGGACTAATATTCTTTTAATACGAAATTTGAGTAGTGATCAGAACAGGACAAATAGCAAAGTATGATTATGTTTATGAAGCACAGAATATGCTACACTATGGACAAGGGGTTCCTCCAACTTATGACATGACCAAAATCCCAAAAGAATTCCCACTTTTTATTAGCTATGGAGGGAAAGATTATCTATCTGATGTACAAGATGTGAAGGTTTTGCTCAATGATCTCAATAATCATGATGCTGGCAAGCTTGTGGTATTGTATAAAGATGAATATGCACATCTTGATTTTATTGGAGCTTTTGATGCTAAGCAAGTCGTTTATGATTCCATGATAACTTTTTATAACTCTAATTGATTTTACAATTAGATTAGTATTAATATGCTTCTAGTGTTTTCATTAGTTTTTTTTACAGGGTCAGATGATAAATTATCCACTTTTAACAAATAAATATGAAAGATTGTTCTAGAATTCAAGATTCATAATATAAGTGCTTTTTATTTATATATTTATTGTTCTAAATTATGATTATGATTCGAGTAATTTATTATTTTTTAATAGCAAAGTACGAATCATATTTTAATATAAATAAAAGTAAAAGTTATTAGAAAACAAAAGAAATAAAGAGCGACTGCGTGCGCAAAAAATAAAAACAAAGCTAAAAGTCAAAGAAGAAACTTCAATCAAAAGAAAGTTATTATGACGTCGTTTGGAACATTAAGGTGTTGGTTTGGAGCTGGTCTTATATTGGAAAAATTACTCGCACCAATTATAACTTCTATGAATTTAGCAAATTTCATTTGTTTCATTTATCTTAAGTCATTTTTGGCGTGTAATCTTTTTTTTTTCGAGCTCGTTTTTATGTATCCGAGTTCGAGAACTTTTGGTTCTTTTTAATATATCTTACTTAAAAAAAATCAAAAGAAGAAAACAACTAAGCAAAAGGAGAGAGAACAAGTCAACCAAATCAAACAAATGTAAGGTCTTTTGTGTTTTAGGCAGAAAAATTCTTTATGGAAGAGAGAACTTTGTATTATAGTACTTTAAGAAGAACTCTAGACTCACTAATTCTAGAGAATTCTCAATCCTAAAAACCGCTAGAGTATTCTAGAAAATATTACAACCATAAGAAATATTTAGACACTCCAAACACTAAAAGAATTTACTAGAAACATTATCCAAAAATACCTACATCTAAAATAACTAAGCTAAAAAAACCAAATAATAAAGTTAGAAACAAATCAAATTTAATATTCCAACATTCCCCTTAAACTTGATTTGTGACTCCAAGCATACTCCTTAGCTTCATGAAAGTTTCCAACTTGAGTGGCTTGGTGAAAATGTCGACAGCTTGGTCTCATTCAGTGTTTCGAGTAGAGGAAGAGGTGGTGGATGAAAGCCTAACAAAAGTCACATTCAGTGTTTCAAATGTCAAAAGTATGGTCACTACTATACTGATTGTCCTGAAAAATGAAAGAATTAAGAAAGTGATGCAAAGTTTGTAAAACATGAAGAACATGAAGGATAGAAAAACACTTAGAAAGGGGGGGGTTTGAATAAGTGTAGCTTTAAAAACTTGACAGATAAAAATAAATTGCACAGTTATTTTTATCCTGGTTCGTTGTTAACTAAACTAGTCCACCCCCGCAGAGATGATTTACCTCAACTGAGGATTTAATCCACTAATCGCACGGATTACAATGGTTCTCCACTTAGTCAGCAACTAAGTCTTCCAGAATCTTCTGATCACACACTGATCACTCCAGGAACAACTGCTTAGATACCCTCTAAGACTTTCTAGAGTATACTGATCCACACGATCACTCTAGTTACAACCTGCTTAGATAACCTCTAAGACTTCCTAGAGTATTCTGATCCACACGATCACTCTAGTTCCTTACAACTTAATGTAATCAATTCTAAGAGTATTACAATTGCTTCTTAAAAGCTATAATCACAAACTGTGATATTTCTCTTAACGTTTAAGCTTAATCTCACTAATATATTACAACAGCAATGTAGTGAGCTTTGATGAAGATGAAGATTCTGAGCTTTGAGTAGAACAGAGTTTCAGCAAGTTGATATTCACAGAATAGGTGTAGAATTCGTTAACCTTGCTTCTCATCAGAACTTCATATTTATAGGCGTTGGAGAAGATGACCGTTGAGTGCATTTAATGCTTTGCGTGTTCCGTACAGCATCGCATTTAATGTTATACGCTTTTGTCAACTACCTCGAGCCTTGTTCACGCTGTGTCTACTGACGTAGCCTTTAATAGCTTTTAACGTTCCTTTTGTCAGTCAGCGTAGCCTGCCACTTGTACTTCCTTCTGATCTGATGTTTGTGAATACAACGTTTGAATATCATCAGAGTCAAACAGCTTGGTGCATAGCATCTTCTGATCTTCTGACCTTGAAGTGCTTCTGAGCGTGATACCATCAGAACTTCAGTGCTTCTGATCTCATGTTCTTCTGATGCTTCCATAGACCCATGTTCTGATTCTGCTTCGACCATCTTCTGATGTCTTGCCAGACCATGTTCTGATGTTGCATGTTGAACCCTTTGAGACAAAGCTTCTGAGCGCTGAATTATGCATACTCTTTATATATTTCCTGAAAAGGAAATTGCATTGGATTAGAGTACCATATTATCTTAAGCAAAATTCATATTATTGTTATCATCAAAACTAAGATAATTGATCAGAACAAATCTTGTTCTAACAATCTCCCCCTTTTTGATGATGACAAAAACGTACATAAATGATATGAATTTGCGATCAGAAAGAGCAGACGGCAAAAGACAAATTACACAGCTATAGCATAAGCATATGAATATGTCTCCCCCTGAGATTAACAATCTCCCCCTGAGATAAATAATCTCCCCCTGAAATAAATACTCGAAGAACTTTAATAAAAGACTTCCCTGATTATTTCGGTAGAGACGATCACATAAGCTTCTGTCTTTAGAGAATTCGTAGCTTCTGACTTCTGCTTCCATTGGACAGCTTCAGAACTAGAATTTCTTTAGATCCTTAGAACACTCACAGCTTCTGATTCCTGCTTCCATCTAGGACAGCTTCAGAACTTGAATTTCTTTGATCTTCAGAACATTCACAGCTTCTGATTTCTGCTTCCATTTAGGACAGCTTCAGAACTTGAGTTTTCTGGATCTTTAGAATATTCACAGCTTCTGATTTCTGCTTCCCTCGGATAGCTTCAGAGCTTTGAATTTCTACCAACATCACTTCATGCTAGATTTGTATCAGAACATTGTTGAATGTACCAGAGCATCATCAGAGCATCTCTACATCCTGAAATGTTACAGAACAAAAACTAAACGACAAAAGTCAGCATGAACGAGTCAGAACATAAAATGTATATTAGAACACATGATATGTATCAGAGCCATATAGGCTAAAACAATGTATCAGAGCAAATAGAATTTTGTCAAAGCAAATACACAAATATGGATCAAATTCTATTATCAGTGCTTCTGATTCATTCTTCTTTCTTGCTTCTGATTTCTGAAGCTTGACAGCACTCAGCTTGCTTCAGTTTCCATGAGTTTATTCTTTTTACAGAATAACACTTCTTATGGTTTTGCTTCTGTGTTTGCTTTGAAGATTCGTTTCACTTCTTTATACCTGCAAAACACTTAAACCATATAGAACTTGCAGTTCTTGTTAGTAAATGTGTGGGAGCTTTACCCAGCAACTGATAGATTAATCAAATCATTTATCATTTATCTTCTCCCCCTTTTTGTCATAACATCAAAAAGAATATATCAAAAGATTCAGATGAATAAAACGAAAAATAAAATCACTGGAGTGTAAAACAAAGAAACTTTTCATTGATAAAAAAAATTACAAGATAGGAATGCAGGAAAACAGATGCAGCAAGGAAAGAAAACTACAAAGACCAAAGGACTAAGATCCTAGCCTACGCAAAATCCGCGCCAGAACATCATGAATCCCGTCAGTGCTTGTAGCTTGCCTTGCCATGAAGGAGCGAAACTCAGCATTGGCTACTTCTTGCGCGTCCAAACGAGAAGCCAGCATAGCTTGATTCTGATGAAGGGCTTCCAAGGTCTCCATCAGAGCTGAGGTTTCACCAGAGGAAGAGGCACCAGTATTTCTGCCAAAAGGGATAGCAATCTCAGCAGGGTGATCTTCTGGAAGATCTTCAGCTTGTGCATCTTCCATTTCCTCATCTGAGTCTGACTCAGAAGTCGCCTTAGCATATTCTGGTTCAGGCAGCTCAGAAGTTCCAGCTTCCAACGCTTGAAGAATAGCTGCTAGGTTTGTTGGAGGAGTAGGACCAGCAACTTCAGCAGGATAAACCACTACTGGAAAGACCATGTGAGGTGCTTTTTCAGAAGGGTTCATTCTGAACCAGTTAAACAGCCACTGAAAATCTCCAGTCAGCACAGGAAACCATGGTTTCCACACCACGATGTCTCTGCAGAGATTTTCTTCTTCCAACTCATCTGCAGGTATCTTCTTCTCAAGAACACTTCTGTTCCTGATGAGATGGTGATAGCTGCTTTCACCAGCTTCCAACCGAAGACCACGAATACCAGGAGCTTCAGACATGATCCTTCTCTGAGTGTCTGTAGCCCTAACCAGAAAATCCTGACGAAAGGTATCCCAAAGGTTGCTTGTAGCATACTCATCCAGATGGTTAAGGTGAGCAGCACCCAGAATCTCCAACCAGCCATTTACATCAGAATGTAAAAGCTCCAGATATGATTGAGTGGTAGGGGTTGGAGGGTTGACAGTGAACCTGGAGTCGGGAAGAACAACACTATAGGGATTAGGTGTTCTGGTGGGAAAAGGGTGTGAGAGAGATGAAGAAATATCTGATGGATGGGTTGAAGGAGAGGAGATATCAGATGGTGAAGAAGGTGGTTCCGAGAGGATGAATGAGGGGGAAGAGGTGGTGGAGGTCTTTGAAGAGGGAGTGATCCTTACTCTTTTTGGTTTGGTTTCTGGTTCAGCAGTTGCCTTTCTCTTTTGTTTCCGATCATTATCTTGATTCCCAGAGCTTGACGATGGATTCATGATGAAGTTGCAGATATTGGAAACTGCTAGGGTTTATGATATGAATGGGAAGAGAGAGAACGAAAAAGAAACTGAATGCAAAGTGAGAGAAATATAAGAGGGAAACGAAACGTTTGAAGAATATAAAAAGAAAACTGAAAGAGAGTAAATGATGAAAAGCATTTAATGTTACGTGACGTGAGGAGAGATAATAATGACAAAAGACGTGATATGCACAGTTACCTAAGTAGACGTCCCCTCAACTGCACGCACGCTTGTCCAGGAATAGTGAACACGTGTTTACCATCTGGATAGCCAGTTACAGCTGTTTTGCTTTTAAAGAGATTCTGAATCAACTTAGACAATGAAACGTTAGTAATAACTGAATCACAAATTTCTAATTGATTTCAATCAGAACTTCTTAAAACAAATTTTATTTCAGAAGATACCCATACATAAGAACTTCTCATCTTCTCATTCTGGGCTTATTTCTGAAGACCCATTTTGTACCTATTATATTGAATCCATCTGGTCTAGGAACAAGATCCCAAACATCATTCCTTGTTAACTGATTCAGTTCTTCTTGCATAGCAATTATCCAGTCTGGATCTTCTAGAGCATGATCAACAGAAGTTGGCTCGATCAAAGATACAAGACCTAATTGACAGTCTGCATTGTTCTTAAGGAATGCTCTTGTTCTGATTGGATCATCCTTCTTTCCAAGAATGACATCTTCTGAATGACCAGAAGTGAGTCTGGATGATCTTCTGACAGATGGTTCTTCAGAAATGCTTAGATTCTCCAGAGAAGCTGATACTTGATCTTCAGATTCTTTGCTTCTGAGAAGCTCTGCTTCTGATGCGTTGCTTCTTGGCTCAACAACTTCTGATATATCAATATCACAATCTGCAAAATTATCAAACTGCTTTGGTTTTTCAGAACCAAGCTTATCATCAAACCTGATATTGATTGATTCTTCTACAATCAATGTTTCAGTATTGTATACTCTGTAGCCTTTTGAGCGTTCAGAATATCCAAGAAGGAAACATTTTTGTGCTTTGGAATCAAACTTACCAAGATGATCTTTAGTGTTCAGAATAAAGCATACACATCCAAAAGGATGAAAATATGAAATGTTGGGCTTTTTATTCTTCCACAATTCATAAGGAGTCTTATTTAGAATAGGTCTGATAGAGATTCTATTCTGAATATAGCATGCAGTGTTTATTGCTTCTGCCCAGAAATGCTTAGCCATATTGGTTTCATTGATCATGGTTCTGGCCATTTCTTGCAGAGTCCTATTCTTTCGTTCTACAACTCCATTTTGCTGTGGAGTTCTAGGACAAGAGAAATCATGGGCAATACCATTTTCTTTGAAGAATTCTTCAAAGGATCTGTTCTCAAATTCACCACCATGATCACTTCTAACCTTTATGATTTTACACTCTTTTTCAGATTGAATCTGAATGCAGAAATCAAAGAACACTGAATGAGACTCATCCTTGTGTTTCAAGAATTTTACCCACGTCCAGCGGCTATAATCATCTACGATGACTAATCCATATTTCTTCCCTCTGACAGATGCTGTTTTGACTGGGCCAAACAGATCAATGTGCACGAGTTCTAATGGCCTTGAGGTAGAAACAACATTCTTGGACTTGAATGCAGGTTTGGAGAACTTGCCCTTCTGACATGCTTCACAAAGAGCATCTGATTTGAATTTCAGATTAGGGAGTCCTCTGACAAGATCCAGTTTGTTAATCTGAGAAATCTTTCTCAAACTAGCATGACCTAATCTTCTGTGCCAGACCCACTGCTCTTCAGAAACAGACATAAGACAAGTCACCTTCTGACTCATAAGATCTTGCAGATCTGTCTTATAAATGTTGTTCTTCCTCTTGCCTGTAAATAGGATTGAGCCATCCTTCTGATTTACAGCCTTGCAAGACTTTTGATTAAAGATTATATCATAACCATTGTCACTCAATTGACTGATAGATAAGAGGTTATGTGTTAATCCTTCTACAAGAAGTACATTAGAAATGGAAGGAGAGTTACCAGACTTTATAGTTCCAGAGCCAATTATCTTGCCCTTCTGATCTCCTCCAAACTTGACTTCTCCTCCAGACTTAAGCACCAGGTCTTGGAACATAGACCTTCTTCCTGTCATGTGTCGTGAGCATCCAGAGTCCAGGTACCATGACATGTTTTGCTTTGTCCTTTTTGCAGCCAAGGATATCTGCAATAGGAATAATCTTATCCTTAGGTACCCACATTCTCTTGGGTCCTTTCTTGTTAGATTTTCTCAAGTTCTGATTGAACTTGGGTTTAACATTGTAAGCAATAGGAGAAACAGCATGATAATTTTTAATGTGAGTTTCATGATATTTCCTAGGTTGTGTCACATGCTTTTTGGTGTGTGTTATGTGAAAACTTTGAGCATGTGAAGTGTGCCTAATATCATGGGAGTGGCCATACTTGAACTGATCATACAATGGCTTGTATGTGAATTTCATTTCATCAACAGGTTCAAGTTTGTATGGGGTTTCACCCTCAAAACCAATGCCGACTCTTTTGTTTCCAGACACAGCATATATCATAGAAGCTAGCTGACTTCTGCCAATACTTCTAGATAAGAACTTCCTGAAACTTAAATCATATTCTTTCAGAATATGGTTTAGACTAGGAGTGGATATTTCTGAATCAGAAGGAGATCCAACATTATTGGATAATTTTAAAAGTTTTTCTTTTAATTCAGAATTCTCCAACTCAAGCTTCTTTGTTTCAAATTCAAATAGCTTTTTCAGCTTTTTGTATTTGAGACTAATCTAAGACTTGAATTCCAGAAGTTCAGTTATACCGGAAACTAACTCATCTCTAGTAAGTTCAGAAAATACCTCTTCAGAATCTGATTCTGATGTAGATTCTGATCCGTCATCTTCTGTCGCCATCAGCGCACAGTTAGCCTGCTCATCTTCAGAGTCTGAATCATCTTCTGACTCATCCCAGGTTGCCATAAGACCTTTCTTCTTATGAAACTTCTTCTTGGGATTTTCCTTCTGAAGTTTTGGACATTCATTCTTGAAGTGTCCAGGCTCATTGCATTCATAGCACATGACCTTCTTCTTGTCAAATCTTCTGTCATCAGAAGATTCTCCACGTTCAAATTTCTTTGAACTTCTGAAGCCTCTGAACTTCCTTTGCTTGTTCTTCCAGAGTTGATTTAGCCTTCTGGAGATCAAGGACAGTTCATCTTCTTCTTCAGATTCTGATTCTTCAGGATCTTCTTCTCTAGCCTGAAAAGCGTTAGTGCATTTCTTGATATTGGGTTTTAATGCAATAGACTTACCTTTCTTTTGAGGCTCATTTGCGTCCAGCTCTATTTCATGACTCCTCAAGGCACTGATAAGCTCTTCCAGAGAAACTTCATTCAGATTCTTTGCAATCTTGAATGCAGTCACCATAGGACCCCATCTTCTGGGTAAGCTTCTGATGATCTTCTTTACGTGATCAGCCTTGGTGTATCCCTTGTCAAGAACTCTCAATCCAGCAGTAAGAGTTTGAAATCTTGAAAACATCTTTTCAATGTCTTCATCATCCTCCATCTTGAAGGCTTCATACTTCTGGATTAAAGCGAGAGCTTTAGTCTCCTTGACTTGAGCATTTCCTTCATGAGTCATTTTCAAGGACTCATATATGTCATAGGCCGTTTCCCTGTTAGATATCTTCTCATACTCAGCATGAGAGATAGCATTCAGCAAAACAGTTCTGCATTTATGATGATTCCTGAAAAGCTTCTTCTGATCATCATTCATTTCTTGCCTTGTCAGCTTTACGCCACTGGCATTTACTGGATGTTTGTAACCATCCATCAGAAGATCCCATAGATCACCATCTAGACCAAGAAAGTAACTTTCCAGTTTATCTTTCCAGTATTCAAAGTTTTCACCATCAAATACCGGCGGTCTAGTATAACCATTGTTACCGTTGTGTTGCTCAGCAGAGCCAGATGTAGATGCAGGTGTAGACTTTGCAGTTTCATCAACCATCTTTTACTGAAGCGTTTTTCTCTTCCTGAATCTTTTCTAAACACGGTTAAGTGCTTGCACCTTAGAACCGGCGCTCTGATGCCAATTGAAGGATAGAAAAACACTTAGAAAGGGGGGGTTTGAATAAGTGTAGCTTTAAAAACTTGACAGATAAAAATAAATTGCACAGTTATTTTTATCCTGGTTCGTTGTTAACTAAACTACTCCAGTCCACCCCCGCAGAGATGATTTACCTCAACTGAGGATTTAATCCACTAATCGCACGGATTACAATGGTTCTCCACTTAGTCAGCAACTAAGTCTTCCAGAGTCTTCTGATCACACACTGATCACTCCAGGAACAACTGCTTAGATACCCTCTAAGACTTTCTAGAGTATACTGATCCACACGATCACTCTAGTTACAACCTGCTTAGATAACCTCTAAGACTTCCTAGAGTATTCTGATCCACACGATCACTCTAGTTCCTTACAACTTAATGTAATCAATTCTAAGAGTATTACAATTGCTTCTTAAAAGCTATAATCACAAACTGTGATATTTCTCTTAACGTTTAAGCTTAATCTCACTAATATATTACAACAGCAATGTAGTGAGCTTTGATGAAGATGAAGATTCTGAGCTTTGAGTAGAACAGAGTTTCAGCAAGTTGATATTCACAGAATAGGTGTAGAATTCGTTAACCTTGCTTCTCATCAGAACTTCATATTTATAGGCGTTGGAGAAGATGACCGTTGAGTGCATTTAATGCTTTGCGTGTTCCGTACAGCATCGCATTTAATGTTATACGCTTTTGTCAACTACCTCGAGCCTTGTTCACGCTGTGTCTACTGACGTAGCCTTTAATAGCTTTTAACGTTCCTTTTGTCAGTCAGCGTAGCCTGCCACTTGTACTTCCTTCTGATCTGATGTTTGTGAATACAACGTTTGAATATCATCAGAGTCAAACAGCTTGGTGCATAGCATCTTCTGATCTTCTGACCTTGAAGTGCTTCTGAGCGTGATACCATCAGAACTTCAGTGCTTCTGATCTCATGTTCTTATGATGCTTCCATAGACCCATGTTCTGATTCTGCTTCGACCATCTTCTGATGTCTTGCCAGACCATGTTCTGATGTTGCATGCTGAACCCTTTGAGACAAAGCTTCTGAGCGCTGAATTATGCATACTCTTTATATATTTCCTGAAAAGGAAATTGCATTGGATTAGAGTACCATATTATCTTAAGCAAAATTCATATTATTGTTATCATCAAAACTAAGATAATTGATCAGAACAAATCTTGTTCTAACAGAACAAGGGATGAGGCTGATGGTCACAACAAGAGATGAAGAGAGATTCATTGACCAATGGTATTTGGACTCATGATGCTTATCACACATGTCTGGAAGGAAAGATTGGTTTGCCAACATAAAGCCCTCTATGAAGAACATGGTGAAATTTACAAATGACAATATTCTAGCAGTTGAAGATATTGGTGAAGTTCTAATTATGAGGAAAGATGGAAAAAGGTCAGGAATCTCCAATGTGTTATACATACCACGCATGTAGAGCAATTTGCTCAGTATAGGGAAGTTGGTCGAAAAGAACAACAAGGTTTCAATCAAAGACAAGATGATGAGAGTAGTTGACTCAAGTGGAAAGTTAATCTTGAAGGATCCCATGTCTCATAATAGAACCTTCAAGATTGAACTTAATGTGATGGAGCACAAGTGGCTTGCAACTGCAGCTAGAAGCGATTAATGGATATGACACTATCAACTAGGTCATCTCAACTTCAATGACATAAAAGAGTTGAAAAGAAGAAATATGGTTTCATGGTTACCAGATATCGACATTCCAAGAGAAGTGTGTGAGGAATGTGTACAGGCGAAGCAGCACAAGAACAACTTCAGTAAGGATGCAAGAAGCAAGTCGAAGGAAATCCTTGAAGTCATATATTCTGATGTATGTGGTCTAACCCAGGTAGATTCGAATGGAGGTAACAAATACTTTGTCACATTCATAGATGACTTAAGTCAAAATTTATGGACTTACCTGATCAAGAAGAAAAGTGAAATGATCGAGGTATTTGCCAAGTTCAAATCTATGGTCAAAAGGAAAAGTGGGTGAAAGCTCAATATTTTGAAGACTGATGATGGTGGAGAATATGCGTCGAAAGACTTTGACATGTTATGTGAAAAAGGAGGGATTGTGCATGAGGTGGTGACACCCTATAATCCACAGCATAATGGAACTGCAAAAAGGAAGAATTGAACCATCATGAATATGGTGAGAAGTATGTTGAAAGGAAAGCATTTACCCAAAGATTTTTGGGGTGAAGTTGTGTCAACTGCGACATACATATTAAACAGATGTCCAACAAAGAAGCTAGAAGAAATCACGCCAGAAGAATGTTGTTTTAGTGTCAAACCTAGCTTGAGTCATCTAAAGGTATTTGGATCTATAACACATAGACATGTTCCAGATCAATTGAGAAGGAAACTTGATGACAAGTCTAATCAGATGATCCTAATAGGATATCATTCGACTGGATGACACAAGTTGTTGCACCGAGTGAACAAGCAAGTAGTGATCAGCAGGGACGTGATCATAGATGAGCTTAAGGAATGTGATTGGACTGAGAATGTCAAGAAGGATTCAGTGAGAATCTTATGTGAAGAAATAACCACTAAAATCGAAAAGAAGAAGTTTGACAAAAAGAAGTCAGAGGTGATGCAGGTCAAAGCAGACCTCAGAGAACAAACCACATGCCTGCAAAGCTGCAATAATGTGTGATTACATTAGATGATGTGGTTGATGATGATGGTGAGTTGGTACATTACAATTTCTACGCATATGAAGAACAATGCAGTTGAGGGATTGGAGGATTCGAAGTGAATGAAAACTATGAAAGAAGAATTGAAATCCATCAAAGATAACAACACTGGGTCACTTGTCGAATTCCCTCAAGGCAAGAAGGAAATTAATGTGAAGTGGGTATACAATACAAGGTGAAATGTAATCTCAAAGGTGAAGTAACTCAACACAAGGCTAGACTTGTGGCGAAAGGATTTCTTCATAAAGAATGATATTTGCGGTGAATTTTTCTTTTGTTTTGAAAGAATAATTCGAGACTAAAGGTGTGAGTGGAAGAATCCTTTCGAACATTGTTCAAAATTGAATTTTTTTGCGAGGCCTTGAAAAATAGATAAGGGAATTGAAAATTGAAATTTTCTCATCTTAAGAAAATTCAGACTATTAATCTTTTAAAAAATATTATACCAATATTAATACATCTAAATTAAATTAATAATTTTATTACTTAATCAATTTCCATTTAAAGCTTGTTAACTGTTACCTTTATTTATTTATTTATTTATTTTACATTTATAGTTATTTTTTAAAATTAGAAAAAACTTTAAAAAATATTCTACACTCAAAGGGATTAGAGTTAATAATTTAGAATTAATTTTAATAAAATCACTATATTCCCTAATCGAGTAACTTTTATTTTGGAAGTTTGTTGATAACAATAATGCAGAAGGCCTGCTTTTATTTTAGGACATGAAAATGTTTTTTTTTTTGCAACTTTTATGGAAAAAGTCTAGTATACTTCCGATTTCATAGTATATCTAATTGAGGAATTTTAATAAAATATTATATTTTCTAATTATTTTGTTTAATTATACATTTATAATTTTAATAAAATATTATATTTTCTAATTATTTTGTTTAATTATACATTTATATTTTATCCAACAAAGAAATACACTTATTTATTATTTTTAAGAAAATATATTAAATCGACATTAATATTGGGATTTCAATTATTTTTTCCCGGATAAGCAAATGTTTGAACTATCCAAGATAAATCCCAAATATACCAACTATAATGAAATAGGATAAGAACCTGGCTGGCAGTTATGTCAACCCAAGTTGTCAAAATTAATATATATTAATTTTTTGCAATAAACTCAAATTAGTAATTAACTTATCAATTCAAATTCCTTTTGAACGCTCACAATAGTATCATAAAGTTTGTTATTACATTCCATAAAGTCTATAAAACATCACTATTATATTTTCCAATGATGAAGCATAACTAAGCATAACAACATTCTCAAAATGGCCAGTAGAGTAAGAATTAGCTTTTTCTCAATACTCTTGTTTTGCATTACAGCAGCAGCAGAAGGAAGAAAATCACTTTACACAACAAATGAATTTTCGGCACCTTCTCCGGTTAATGGTATCTGCAAGACATTAGTAGAAACACAAGGTTACAAATGTGAAGAACATACGGTGACAACAAATGATGGCTACATCTTGAGTCTGCTAAGAATCCCGACAGGCCGGTCCGGTAAGAAAGCCGATAAACCGCCTGTACTAATACAACACGGTCTCTTTTGTGTAAGTATTGTTGATCGCGCATTCATATACTAATTAAAATTTTGTATAGACGAAAAAAATTAATCAACACAATAATTTAATTTTTATGATTTATTTCAGGATGCTGCAATATGGTTGTTCGATTCTCCCGAACAATCATTAGGGTTTATTTTAGCCGACAGTGGATTTGATGTGTGGCTTGTTAACGGTCGTGGCACAAAATATAGCACCGGACACACATCACTAACTACTTATGACAAGGTTGTTATGAATTATACAATACTTTTGGTTTTCAAAATTTTTAAATAACTGATATAATTTTTTTAATTGATTATTGATTAATTTCATTATATGTGTTAGGCTTACTGGGATTGGTCATGGGAAGAATTAGCTAATTATGATCTTCCTGCATCAGTTGAATATGTGTTCGATCTTACTGGTCAAAAAATACACTATGCAGGTCATTCTCAGGTAAATTAAGTTAAACCTAATAGATTATTTCTTTATATATTTTTAATTAGTATTTGTGTATGTATTTAAAAATTAATTAATGTTCTAATCATTTCAGGGAACTTTAGTGGCTTTTGTTAATTTATCTCAAGGGAAGCTTCTGAATATGTTGAGATCAGCTGCATTACTAAGTCCAATTGCTCATATGAATCAACTTGCTTCACCAGCAACAAAACTTGCTGCACAATTCTTTTTAGCTAATGTGAGTTACATGCAAAATAATAGGTTAATTTTTATGCTTGTATTTTTACACTTTTGATAATATCTTTTTTTTGGTTCGATATTACAGGATGTGTACTGGCTAGGTCTCCGCGAATTCATTCCTCAAGCGTAAGAGAATAAATTATTCTATGTTTGTTTTATCATATGTGAAAAAATTAAAAAAGGTTAGAAAAAAATATATAATTAATATATCATATGTTTTCTAATGATCAGAAATAATGTAGCAAAATTTGTGGGTGGAATATGCTCCACTCTAAACCAGCCCTGCATAAACTTAATCACATTTTTCACAGGTATTTTTGTTACTGATGGAATGGATTGATGAGAAAATTTCACTTTAAAATTTATGTATATATATGAAGACTTATAAATAATAGTTATTGATATTAATTTTGTATTTCACAACTTGAAATTTTATAGGTCCAAATTGCTGCTTAAATTCTTCTAGAATTGATGTCTATGTTGACCATGAACCACAACCAACAGCAACAAAGAACTTGATCCATCTATCCCAAAGTAAGTCTAATAAGAAGCAATTTTTTTTTCATTTTTATTTTTGCTTGTAGTGACTATAAGGATTTTTTTCAGTTTTGTTTTTTTATAAAAAATTCTATATTTTTAAATAAATAATTATTTTAAAAGTTTACATCAAATTTATATATATGTTAAAAAAATTATTAATTAATGCATATAAATTAATCTCTATATAATTTGATTTTTATGCATTTGCAATTAGGACTAATAGATTTTCATTATGGAATTTTAGTGATCCGAACAGGAAAAATATCAAAGTATGATTATGGAGTTCTAAATATACTACACTATGGACAATTGGCTCCTCCAAGTTATGACATGACTAAAATCCCAAAAGAATTCCCACTTTTTATCAGCTATGGAGGGAAAGATTACCTGTCTGATGTAAAAGATGTGAAGGTTTTACTCAATGATCTCAGTAATCATGATGCTGACAAGCTTGTGGTATTGTATAAAGATGAATATGCACATGTTGATTTTATTATGGCTATTGATGCCAAACAAGTCCTTTATGATCCCATGATAGCTTTTTATAACTCTAACTGATTTTACAACTAGTAGTATTGTGCTCGGGGAGTGTTTGTGGTATCGGTAATTCTCTTGAGTGGCGTCTGATCTGTTGATGGTGATTCGGAAGACTTGAAATCTAGCTTGTTTCTTTTCCGGGTGGAGTTTTTCCAGTTGTTGGGTTTATCATCTGGTTTAGTCAGTGTTGTGTTTTGTGTAAATCTTTTAGTTGTTTGTTTTTGTTTGTATGCTGCTTGCTGTGTCTTCTTTTTGGTACATCTTATGTAAATTGATTATAAATGTACTTTGATGGGCAAATAAATGGATGTTGTATTCTTCTCTATATTTAGTCACAAATTTGTTGTGTTATGTTCTCCATATTTAATAACAATAGAGTTGATTTCAAGAATAAATAACATTATTCTTTGTATTTTTTTTTATTTTACAGTTATTCTATTTGGTTTTCTTTAACTTCAGATATTAATTCATGCAATTGCATGCATAACATATTCGGTTCATACCAAAAAAAATTTAATCTTTTGAAACAAAATCCAAAAACTGCAGATGTGGATCTTCTCATTTTTTTTTCTCAAATTCTTCTAACATTTTACACTTGCAATGCCATTAGTTTTTTTATTTTAAATTGCAAATGAGTAATATTGAAATCTTCATAATTCAAATCTATTATGGAAGCTTTTGAGACCATTTCATGGAAAGCAGCTTATTGAAAAAGCACTTCTAGAAGTTTGAAAATTCAAAGTTGCGAAGTGGAAATCGATTCCCCTATTTCTGGAAATTGATTTCCTAAGACTTGAATCGTTTTATTTTTAGATTTTCAGTTGTGGAAATCGACGTCCTGAGCAATATTTTATTTTTCAGGTGCTTTATGGGCCTGTTTTGGTTCCAACTTATATTGTTGTGTCCTATAAATATCCCTCATGTAACATTGGTCAAAATTAATGCCATTTGTTATAATTTTCCTCAATTACTCTCTCACTCAGTATCTCATTATTCTCCATCTTCTCAAATTCTCCATTATTCTCTCCATTGATTCACCAAAAACTTTGTGCTTGTTCCAACAAATAATATATTAAAAAGGAGGAAAAAAGTTATACAGATAAAAAGAGCCCCATAAGTGCATGGAATAACCACTACTACGCAAAAGGCATTTAACAACGGTTGGAAAAGATATATATTCACGCAGGACCAAACATTGTTATATATGTAGCGTGTGGTAGTATATGCGACACTTTCAATCACGTAGTAAACAGGAAAGCGCACGCTCTTTAACAAAGATTATTCCTAATAACCGTTGTGATATTATATTTGAATAAATGTCAATCGTATCATACCAGAATCAGCACTACACCATTTTTGAATTGTTATCAAAACTTGTGTTATAAGTACAAAATAAATTTGAACAGCTCAAGGTATGCAATCTTTCAAACTTCCAAAGAGAATAGAAAGCGTATAAAATTAAAGAAACAATAATGAGCATCTTTGATTTTTAAACTTCCAAGAGAATAAGATGAAGAATCAGAAGGAACAATAATAAAGCGGAAGAACCAAAACACAAATCAAAGAAATCCGGAAAATTCAAAGCAATTTTTTATGGCATGGTTGTGATAGCAGCCGGTCTATCCATTGGGTGAGATGGAAGTTAATTTGTCGTCCGAAGGAGAAAGGTGGTCTTGGAGTTAGGGACGTGAAGACTGTAAATTTTTCTTTATTGAATAAATGGAAGTGGCGAATTATTAACGATCAAGAGGTGGTTTGGTATAGCACTTTAAGAGAAAGATATGGAAACATAGCAATTAAAGTGTTAAGCGGAGAAGATAGTGAGCTGAAAAGAAACGATTCAATTTGGTGGCGCGATTTAATTTTATTGAAGTACTCCGAATCTGATAGTAATGTTTTCACAGATGCTGTTTTGAGTAAGGTGAACAATGGTCAGAGCACTGCATTTTGGCACTCGAAATGGTTGGGAAATCAAACTTTAAAGGACGCATTTCCTGTGTTATTTGCTGCTGCCAGGAACAAGTCTATTTGTGTAGCAGAGGCTGGAGTTTGGCTCGGTTCAGATTGGAATTGGAACCTCGAAACCTCGGTGGACAGGGCTGATCCATTTGTCCAGGTGCAGCATGACGATCTTGTGGAGATGCTGTCCGAGTTTGAGCTGAACAGGGTTTCTGAAGACAATCACAATTGGAAGATGACGGAAGAAGGTACGTTTACCGTTAAATCCTATTTCGATTTAATTTCAGCAGAGTTTAACGTTGGAGTTATGGTTGAAGAAACCATCCTGAAAGCTTTAAATTCTTTGTGGAAAACAAAAGCTCCGGCTAAGTTATCTTTCTTTGGATGGAGAGTTATTTTGAATAGGATAGCAACCAAAGATCAACTCATCAAACGTAATGTTGTGTTGGATTCAAACGATAAACTTTGCGTTTTCTGTCATTCTCATGATGAAACTATTTCCCATCTTTTTGGATCTTGCTTTTTCATGGAAAACATATGGAATTCTGTTTGTAAGTGGCTAGGAGATGACATGGTTCTGTTTGTGGAGGATTTTAAGACCTATTACTACCATGCTGAGAAGATTATTCAAGTGGCTAAGAGGAATATATTAGGTATTGTTTGGCTGGTAATGATTTGGAGTGTGTGGTTAGTGAGAAACGATCGTATTTTTAATCTTATCACTCCCTCTTTCGATAATTGTATGTCCGCCATAGTGTTTAGAACGTGGATTTGGATCTCCTCATTTTGTTCTTTAAAAGAGGGCTATAATTTTTACACTTGGAATTCTAACCCTCTCCTTTGTTTCGGGAGGTAGTGTTCTTCCGTGTTTGTAATTTGGGTTAAGTATCCCATAATACTCCGTTTTTAATAGATTTATTGCCTATTAAAAAAACATGTATTATCCTGCTCAAGCTGCCAACAATGATGAGAATCCAAATGTTGCTGTAGAGGATGCTGTGGTGCAAAACCAGCCTGGGCCTCAAGGTGTTGTGGAGAAAAACCAGCATCAGATTCAAGATGTTGTTGAAGAGGGTGATATGTTTAGACTAATAAGAGCTCTTTGGGCGAGGAGAAGAGGAATAATAAGAAGAAGAAGAAGAAGGTTGAGGAAAATAATTAATTTTTTTTATTCTAATGATGATGATGATGAGGCCGAGTATGATTGGTCTAATTTTATCTCAGCGAGAGGGTTTAGATATGATTATGGTTTTTGATTATGTAATAAAAGCTTATGTAATAAAGTTTTAATCTTTCTATTTAATTGTCTTAAGGTTATCAACTTAAACTGTTAGCTTAAACTATCAACTTAAACTATCAGCTTAAACTACAAATTGGATAAACTAACAAACAGATAATTGTAATTGAAAATTCAACAGTTTGTGATGAACTTACTTGTAAGAAACAGTCTATTAGTTGCATTCCTGTCAAGTTCATTGCATCTTCAACTATTACATTTCATAACAAAGTAAATATTAAACACAAAGCAAATTAGAATCAGTGAAAAAATTTCAAATTTCAAATCCTACTTCAACTATTGTATTTCATAACAAAGTAAATATTAAACGTGAAGGAGGTAAGAAAACACAACAACTTCAAATTTCCAGAAAATTTCTCTGACTTCAGTTTGTTCTTCAAATTTTTGTTCTTCTTTTTTGAATCTTCATACATAACCTTCAAATAGCCCACAACTTCCAACTCTGACTTCATATTACTCTCATATTCATTTCCCAAAATTTCTCTCATGTCTTCATCCCATATGAACAAATTACATGTTTCATCACTCCTCCAAAATAGACATCTCCAAAAAGTCTTCCTTTATTATGTCTCTTTTTGCATTGGTATGAAACCATACGACTATCACAACCATATAAATTTTCAGATCTAGATTTTATAGTGGAAGAAGACATAGTAAAACCTTTGGATGAGTTTGTCTTCAAATGCGAAATTTAAAATGAAAATGAACAACAACAATGAGTTTGGGTGTTTTTGTATTCTTCTCGACGATGTCGACGACATTGGTGTTAGGGTTTGTTTCTTTTTCAATGAAAAAATGGATACTTAGTGTTTAACATATATAAAGAAGCGTCAGTGTGTAACAACTGTTTTATAAATTAGCCGTAGTGATATGCCTATTATTTTTTAATTAAATATAAATAAAATTGAATAGGCGCGCATTAACGTAAAATGGATTAACTATTTGAGGAACTTGAGGATCGAACCCATGAAAGTTGGGTTATATTACCACGGTTAGGTAATTAACTGTAATTAAAATCTTAAAATTTTTAATAAAAAATTAAAACAAATTGTTAGCGCATGAGTTTAGCTGTGTCACTACGATTTTGGGGCGAACCATGGTGACTTTGGCATTGTTGTTTACGCGTTTTGTAGTAGTGAACTCATTACACATAAGGATACAAAATATCAGTATTATCTGATAAACTCAATATGAGTTGAGAGATACTGCTTTGAGCTTGTCTCTTAAATCTAGAAAAACACATATTAAGATATCAAAATGAACATGGTAATGATTGAATTGTTATTGAAAGAAAAAAGTTACAAGCTAGGTTCTTATATACACACACGGTGACTTGCACCATAAGAAAGTTATACCCTAGCACCCCATATTATAACTTTTGGTATGTGTTTTGAATTGGCCCAATGGCCAAACATGGCCCAATCTACAATTGTCCCAGGACGGCCCAATAACCTTGACCCAACCCCCTGAGGGAAGTAGGAATGTCGTCTCCCCTTTCCAACAGCGGACTCTCTCGCCTTCTTTATCGAGGACAGGACAGCTCGCTGGCATTGACCAGTTCAACCTACTCGCCAACGACAAGGAAGGCGCCCTGCTTCCCGCTGACCAGTCGAGCATCCTCGGCTTTCCAAGCCCTTCTGTCGACCAGGAACACCTCTCTGCCTGCCGAATGGCTAGTTCGGGAAGCCTCCCAAGATTCCTCAACATGCTCCGAGAATCCTAGAAGTTACACGCTTTGGACCTAAATGATCCGACCCAAAATATGGACCAATGGCCAAGCGTTGGGGGACAATATAAAAATCCTCTCATTTGTGGGTCAGGTAACACAATTTTTAACCCTTGAGACACTCTCACGTATCTCTGATTCTACTAACTTGCTCGTCAGAGTGCCTTGCAGGTACACCACCTCCTCCTCTTCATCAGCACCATGCAGATGTCTCTGGCCCACTTTTTGACTCCAACCAACCTCCAAATCAGTATGTAACTAATTTTTTACAACCAACTAACTACATTCTAACTGAATTTTAAGTTGGTTAGTGATGTATGGATTGGTTATTATGATGTTCAAGGTTGACATGGTTTGTATGGTTCAATATCCTCTCACAAGGGAAGGTTGATATATGTTTATCAACTTCAACTTAACTAACAAGACATGGAATGGTTAAGGATGAAGAAATTTGATGAACAAATATGCAAGTTGATTTTTGGACTTAACATGAAGGAGCTTTAAAATTCTATGGCTTTTCTTCTCACGAACAATGTGGCAATCGATTTTCAAGTGTTTCATGCGTTCATAAAAAACGTGATTCAAAGGAATGTGTAGCGTGCTTTCATTATCACAGTGGATGATATGAGTCTTAGTACACTTGACATGTATATTTTTCATGAGGTATAGAAGTCATTGAAGTTAACATGTGGCAGTTGCAAGGGCTCTATACTCAGCTTCGGATGAAGAACGTGACACACTCAATTGCATCTTTGCTCTCCATGAAATGAGGGGTCGGAAAAGGAAGAAACATTGACCATAAATGGACATGCATGTATCAATGCACCCTGCCCAGTCAACATTTGAATAACCATGCAACTGTAAAGCTGAGTCTCGAGGAAGAAGGATGCCTCGAGATGGACATGTATTGAGATACTTTAAAACCTTGCAAGCAACTTTGAAGTGTGTAACTGTTGGGTTAGACAAAAAATTGACTCAATTGTTGTGTGCAGAATGTTTGGTCGTGTTGCATTCAAGTAAAATAGTCTCCCTATGAGTCTTCTATAGGAAGGAACATCATGATAAGGAGTGCTTGAATCTTTGTGTAACTCGAGGGTAGGTTCAGATGGTGTTGAAACAGGTTTGAAGTCGAGAAATCCTGAATCATTGAGCGAGTCAAGACAATATTTCTTTGTAAGAGAAGAATGCCTTCTTTGGAATGAGCAACTTCTATACCTAGAAATTATTTTAACTTTTCCATGTCCTTGATTTATAATGTAGTATCCAAAGTTGTTTTGATCGAATGTAATTCTTTGAGGTCATTTCCTGTTAAGATCACATCATCAACACAGACTAGTAATATTATGATGGAATATGTGGTATTTTTTTTGAAGGTGCTAAAATGAAGTTGCTGGGTTTCGAAGGCGAGTCCCATGAATAATTTTCCCCTTGGTTTCCAACTCAACCGAGGGAATATGGGTATTTTTTTTGAAAAATAAATAAAATGTGACGCTGTTGCACCCTAAAATTTTCCCTCCCGATTTTGCTTTTCTGAATTAGGCTTTGCATATCATTTGCATACTTCCATTAGGACATTAACACAACTTTGCATTTATTTCCAAAATAATATATATATATATATATATATATATATATATATATATATATATATATATATATATATATATAGTAGCATGTTAATTTTACATTTTTATAATTAATAGTATTTTGTTTTTTGCTACTAACATTTTTTATTTATAATTTTAGTTCAAAATTCAATTTATTTATAAGAGCACGTTAAGCATCTGGAAATCATATTGTTAGTCTTATGATATAAGAAATTGTTTGCAAAGCTCATTTAGTGTGAGTTTTGGATGTCATAGTTGGAATTCCTCGTCATGTTATATCTCAAGGAGGTGTGGCAATGGATCCTTCGAAGGTGGAAGCTATAATTGTTTGGGAAAGACCTAAGAATGCGTCTAAGGTCAAAAGCTTATCAGGGTTGGCAGGATAATATCGAAGGTTTATAATGAGATTTTCTCAATTAACTATGTAGTTGACTAGACTCACTTGTAAGGATGTTCCATTCAGTTGGGGTTCTAAGTTCGAACAGAGTTGAAGAAAAAGATAAATGTTACTCTAATTTCCGTGATTCTTGACCCTAATCAACCCTATGAGGTGTTTTGTGATGCTTTTAAGAAGGGTTAGGGTGATGTTGTCATACCCTAAAATTTCCCATCATATTTCAAGATATTTTGATCCACCTGACTTTCAATTGCTCAAGCACTGAGGAATAAACGCACTTGCCTGTCTCCTAAATAACAACCCTCCAGTTAGGGTTTTGTCTCTCTCAAAGTAAAATCAGTTTCTGATACCTCAAGAGGACTTCATGGCCTTTCATATTCTTCAAAGGATCCTCATGCCAAGTTTCAAGCTCTGATTCACAAGTTTGCTCAGTCAACTGCTCAAATGCACAACAGTCGACCAATTTGACCTAAAAGTCAACTATGGTCAAATCACAGTCAAAACTCCTGATTTTTGGGTAACATCAACATTTTGAAGTTACATTCATCATTTTATCAAGGATTGATCATGATTCATCAAGGAAAGCTTCAAAATCACTAAATGTCCAAGTTTCTAAATTAGGGTTTTGGACTAAAAGTCAACCCAACTTTGACTGATCATACCTCTCTCATACTTTATCTGAAATTCCCCAACCAAAGCTCATTCTTAAGGAAATTCGATTCTCTACAACTTTGATGTTAGGCCCAAAGTCAAGAAATGCACCATTTCAGAGATATGAGCCAAAACATTACAGGTCCTTCTAGAAGCTCGCAAAAGGCTGTTTTTGGTCAGGAGCCATATCTTCAAGACAAAATCCTCAAATGCAAAAAAAGTTCCAAAGTGGCTTGTATAGGACATCTTGGGCTTTCTAAAAAGTCATATAAAATATCCATATTATAAGTATTGAATGATTTATGACTGGTGCAAGTTGGGCAAAATTTGGAAAAGGTGTGAAACTCTAATTGGCAAAAATTGAAACTTTTGAGTATTAGGCCATAACTATTGAGCTAACCACGAAATCCTAAGTCCAAAGGGAGTCCATGATTCAAATATTTTTATTTTATGACATTATTTCATTTATATTTGATTTTAATTATTTAAATTCAAATAAAATCAAATAAATCATGAAATAATTATAATGAATGATTCAATATTTTTCTCTTGATCAAAATCTAAGTAAATATAATTTAATGGCTGGAAGAAAATATGCAAAATATAATTGAGCCAAAGGAGAAAAATTTTATGCAAAAAATCAATGAAATCTTTTCAAATTTTTTCTCATCAATCTACTTGTTTCTCAAGCAAGAATATAACCCTATTTCCTTTCATTATAAATAGGGAACAATCAGAAACAAGGGGAGGACGAAAAAATTGGCAAGCCATTAGGGTTTTAAAAGAGCAAAAATATTCAAGAAACTAGGGCAAGGCCAAGGTTCATTTGCAGCCACCCTCAAGCAATCCCAAGCATACATTCTTGTTCCTGAGGTCTTCAAGGTGAGGTACAGGTCCATAACCATGGCCAAACATGTTTGATTCACGCGCATATCATGTTCATCGTTTTTATACATGTTATGACATTTATATGTTGCATATTATCACGTTTTCATTCAAACTAACCATGTATTTGAGTTCCTGGCACATTTTAGGGAAGATCTAAATCATTAGTTTGGAGCTTTAACGCGTAGAACGTATTACACCATTGTTAGGGCATGAATCTTATGTCACTTCATATGCTATGTTACAACACGTTTCAGGCCAAAACGATGACGCTATCGAACTTGTAGCACTTCAATTAGGCAATCTGGGCGCTTACTTTGGTTGCTTCACGTATTTTGTTTGAGTTTTGATTTTTGCAGAATTTGAAGGAAGAAATCGCAGGTAAAAACGCAGCAAAAATTGCAAGTGAATCCGCAGGTAATCTGGGGAAGATGATGTACAGGAGCGCTGACTCCTTGACCACACACGGAGCAGCCTTATTGGCCAGTGTCATACCCCAAAATTTGCCCATACATTTTTCCTATTCAAATTCAAATCAAAATACAAAGCTCATAGACACACTCTCCTACACAAAGGCTCTAAACTAGGGTTTGTTAATCAATGGCTTCAAGACATCTTATATGGCTCAATATATCCCACATTATCTCCATGACAAAGTATCAAGTCTCAAATCAAGGAATTGGTCACTCAAAAGTTCAGAAAATCCACAGTCGACTGGTTGACCTAAAAAGTCAACTGTGGTCAAAACAAAGTCAAAACTCCCGATTTTTTGTCAAGATCCTCATATTGAAGTATCATTCACCATTTGATCAAGATTTGATCATGGTTCATCAAGGAAAGACCAAAAATCAACAAATCAAAAAGTTTCTAAATTAGGGTTTTGTACAAGAAAAGTCAACTGAACTTTGACCAGCCATAACTCTCACATGGAACATCAGAAATTTTCCATCCAAAGCTCATTTTGAAGGAAATTTGATTCTCTACAAATTTGTGTCTCACATGCCAAGTCTAAAAATGCTTCATTTGAGAGATATGGACCAAAACATTATAGGTCCTTTTCAAAAATCAACAAAAAGACACTTTTTTCAAAAGGACATAAAATGAGCATGGAAAATCATTTTGATATGAGACCAAGGACACTGGTTAGAGAACTCTCTAAGGTTTCCAAAATGGTCACAAGCTTGAAAAAATATTGAGACATGAAGAAATGGCATGGTGTACAAGTCCATCTATTTTTCAAGGGTGTACAAAAAGAAAAAACCTAAAATTCAAAATATTTCTAAATGGGCTTGCATTCTTTTTATTCTAACCTTATTTTAAGCCCATCCACGTGCTAGAATTAGAAGCATGTTATTTTTACTATTTTATTTATTATTTTATGGTTTTAATTCATTAAAATCATGATTTAATTATATAAAATGTAAAAATAATGCAAGATTTGATTTTGCTTTAATTCTAAATCAAAAATTGAATCAAATATCTCCCACCAATCAGCCAATTTCGTGCATAATACTTGAAGCCCAAGAAAGTACAATTTTAGAAAGATTTGGAAGCATATCTCAATCAAATTTTCCCAAAATTCAATCTCAAGATACAAAGAGATTTGGTTCAATTTTGTTGCCCTAAAATCATCTCTATAAATACATGAACAAGGCCAGATGCTAGGGTTACGATTTCTACAGCTGCAAGAGAACCAAACCGTTTCCAAAAAATTCCAAGAAATCTCAAAGTCGTTTTTGGAGTTTAAGGACAATTCAAAGCATCACAAGTATTCCAAACGAATCCCATACGATCATTGAAGTTGTTCCGATCCTTATACGCAGGCCAAGCATCCAGAATCGACCCTGATTACTCACGGTTTGCACCATTACAAATTTGTTCGATTAGCATTGTTCATGCATCATTAGTAGATTTAATTCATATATTTGTGTTCTATATTGTGTGATGATCGATTCTGGATAGTTATACGCGTTTTTATGCTGTTATAAACATTGTGCCATGTTAGGGTTTTTGGTTTGTTTTGGGGTTTTTATCCACAGGTAAAATTAGGCCTAACCAATACCATGACCATGCTCGTGAGGATCAGGTGAGTTGAATGGTACAGTTGCGCCTAATTTATATGAGCATTAGCCCCTATTCGCTATTTTTTTGAGTTTTATACACAGGGCTTTTACAGCGCTTCAAAGCAAAAAGCGCTGTAATAGATCGAGTTGCAGAAATCTGGGTGGAGAAGATGAAGCGTGGCACTCTCCCATTCGTCCAAAAGCGCGCGCGTTTTGTTTTTCAAACAGAAAGATCCTGTGCGTCTTGGCGTACACGCTGGCCATGGTCTCTCATTCTCTCAGCCACTGGATTTCATTAAATCCACATCCAACGCTCCTGAAGCTGCGCATCCACCATGGACTATCACGTGTGCGCAACACTGGATTAAAAGCTAAGATGTTTAATTTTTTTTTTATTATTATTATATAAACCTATTTACACTTATTTATATGTATTTGTTTTTATTTGTTTTTTTTTAATAATTTTCTCCTAACCTTTTATAATAATAATAATATTTATATATTATTTATATTAATAATATCTTTTTATAATATATTTACTTATTTTCTTTTATATCATTTATTTCATTTAAAATAATCACTTAATTTAATTTAATTATTAAAATACTTTTAAAATTCACATGTATTTTATTTAAATGCTAAAAAAATTTCCAAAAATTTATTTTTACTCAATTAAATCTTTTGCCTCGATTTAATTAATTAGGTCGCAAGACCAATAATTAATTAAATCGATTTATCATTATATCTTATTTGAATTTTAATCAGGATTGATTCTACACTGAAGAATTCTTTTGCCATGCCTTTTTCAGGGTTACCAACAGGGTTTCTCCCGATAACGCGCCACGTCGGATTCAAAAGCTAAGTCCCGATTCAACCCTTATTATTTTGATTCTTTTTGTTTATCTTCCCTATTTTTATAATTAGGGTTTATTATCAAATATCAATGAACTGCCTATACACTCACGCCTGGTTGTTTCTTCTTTCAGTTTTCAATGGTCAGAGTCAGTGCTTCAGGCAAACCTTTGCCCAATAACCCTGTCAGAGTAAATGCCAAGCTAAGTGTCCTTTCTCTATTTTACTTTTTATTTCATTAGTCTATTTTTTATGTCTATTTTTTATGGTTAATAAAGTTCGCCTTCGAACCTGATAATGCACTCACCCTCCTTTGTTTGCCATTTTTCCTTTTCAGGGTTTGTCAAATGCCGAAGCCACGTCGTTGGTAACCCTAAACCCTATTTTTATTTCATGATTTATTATTATTACTTATGTCAAACCCTGTTGGGATCCGCTGGTTTCATTTTCCCCCTTCCCTTTATTGCTTTATATACTGCGTGGTTAGTAATTTAGGGAGTGCAACTCTGAATCAATTAGAATAACTAAATACAAGATAAATAACTGAATTGAACCACGTGATTGTTGCACACACGCACCCTTTTGGGGTAACCTCTCTGTTGCCTATTGCCTGTTGCCTGTTGCCTGTCGCCTGTTGCCTTGTGTATTTTTCGCAGAATAGCCAGTCCCTCGAATACGAGGATACCTCAGCCATGTTGCCTCGATTAAAGGTCATGGTCCCTAATGATGCTGCCTTCGATACACTAACATGACCTCGACCCTCGGAAGTTGCCTACGAAAAAGGCTGAGGTATCTTCTGGTTGCCTACGAAAGGCTATTCTGATCCTTCCCCTTAGACTACCTGCCTCTCTATGGCATGGGTCAGTCTTTGGGCGAATGATATCTCGACGACCCTTCAACCTCCAAACGAAAGGCTTCCTGCCCACTTATGGCAAGGATTGACCCTTTCATTCTGAAAGGCTAAAAAGAGACCTATCATCTGAGTTTAAGGTAATTGCCCCTAATTGCCTTGCCATGCTCTATTTTCTATATTCTTTCTCAAAATTCTTCAAAACTGGCTACGCTCATTTACGAGCTAAAGTCCATTTTTCCTCTTTCATCTACATTTTCTGAAAACGAGCAAGCAAAGCAATTAAGAGCCCATGGCAAACCATGGATGCAAAGGGTGCCTTACACCTTCCCTTTGCATAAATTACCCCCCGAACTTAGATTTCTTTAAAAGGTTTTTTTTCTGTTTCTTTTTGCCTTTCTGAATTTGTTTGGATAAAATTAAAGTCGGTGGCGACTCTTGCTTACCGCGACATTTCGATCGATAAAAAGTCAGTTCACCGTATTACAGCCAGTCAACCGTGACTCGTTCTCTCTCCATCTCTGATTCGCTAGTCTATGAACACTTGGCCCCACTTTGACTCATCTTTTGAATTTTTTGATTTTGTTGCTCTTTATATATATATATATATATATATATATATATATATATATATATATATATATATATATATATATATATATATATATATATATATATATATATATATATATATATATATATATATATATATATATATAAATCGCGAATGGTTATATATCTGAATGAAAGTGCAGCGCGAACGGCCAGAAGAGAATAAACGTGACATGCCAAACTTGGGTTCGAATCATCGCCCAAGGAATTTTATTTTAACAAAACTCTACTTTCAGATTCAATGTGCGCGTCCTCACATGCCCACTATGCGCCTTCTCATCATCACCATCAGATCCTTCCCAGCACCAGATCCAACGCCCCAGACATGCTCCCCTACCGTAGACACTCCCAAGCTAATTACACCAGATCCAACGCTCAGATTTATGTCTTTTTGTTTTTTTTTCTTTTTCAGTTTTTTTTACTTATTTGTTGTTTCTTTATTTTTCTTTTCTAAACCAAATTAACCACTTAAGTAAATAGAATTAGGTAAATTAACTAACACCCTTAGCATAATTAGGTGATTAATTAAGATAATATTAGAAAATTAGGATTTAAACTAATTTTAGGGTAAAATTAATTAGGTTTAGTAGTTTGTTTTTTTATTAAATAAAATAATAATTAGGATTTAATTTTAGGTTTAATTTTAATTAAGTTATAATTAGGTTTTTAGGTTTAACCTTTAAACTTCAAAAAACCATAGATAACCATAGAAAACCTTTAGGTAGGTGTTGCCCATTAACTGTAGGCTAGATTTTTTACCCTTAGATTTTTTTTAACAATTAAGTTACCCTTTAAGGTTTAGATTTACCATTTTTGTCTTCAAATCTTGAATTTCTTATTTACACGACCTTCTCTTCTCATATCCTATTCTGTGATTGTCGCATGCCTTTAATTTTTTATTTTTATTTTTATTTTTTTCTGCCATTTAAGTTCTAGAAAATGTGTATAGGCTTGCAAAAGGTTTTTGTTGTAATAGCTTAGGACTTTTTAATTTCCGCCTTTAATTTCCCGCATTTTAATTTCCTTTTCCCAGAGTTTTTGGCTATGTATCCCCCCGAAGCCTTGTAATAGCGTATGAACTTTTAATTTTCTGCCTTTAATTTTGCTTATATTAATTGCGTGGTTAGTAAAATAGGGAGTGGCAAGATTATAATTGAACACAACTCACTTAATTTAAAATATTAAATATCTGAACTAATCACGTGATTGTTGCATCCACACACTTTTAAGGTGACCTCTCTCCTGCTGCCTTCTCGATTATAATAGTCAAGTCCCTTCGAGCGTAGGGATACCTTAGCCTGCTGCCTTCGATTCAAATCATCATAGTCCCTCCGATAAAAGATCAAAGTCCCTTCGAGTTGCCTACGATTAAAAATGATCTTGTCCCTCGATGTCGTCTCGATAAATGATAATAGTCCCTTCGATTGCTAATGTATCCTTACATGTTGCCTGTATGACTATTCTCGTCAAAGAATAGGACTTCCTACCCTCCTTATGGTATGGATAGCCCTATGACTATACGATGACCCTCTATGACCCTTAACATCCAATGAAATGACTACCTGCCTAAAAAATTGGTATGGATAGCCCCTTCAAACAAAAGACTTAAAGAACAAGAAAGACATTAAACTTAGGGTAGGTAGTTCTTAATTGCTTGCTCAACTCAAACAAATTCAAAATTCTTTTCACACCTCCTATTTCAAAAATATTTTCAAAGACTACACTTTGTATACATCCGTACGAAGATCATTACAAAGTTAAAGCTCTTTTCGAAACTGTTTTTCTAAACACACAATACACTCTTTCAAACAAACTAAACAATTCAAAAGTGAGCTAAGCATTTAAGAGCCCATGAATAGCCATGGATACAAAGGGTGCTTACACCTTCCCTTTGTATAACCTACCCCCTAACTCAAAATATTTCAAAGGTATTTCTTGTTCTTTTTGCCTTTCCTAAATTGGATAAAATAAAAGTCGGTGGTGACTCTTGCTATCCGCATATTTTCTAAAAGTCAGTTCTTCCACCGTGTTACAGATGTGCTAATGCATAATGATCCAATTGTAGCTTATGCATCTTAGTAGTTGAATTCTCATGAAGAGAATTATCCAACACATGATCTTGAGATAGCTGCTATTGTCTTTGTACTCTAAGTGTTGGGTATTATTTGTATGGTGTCCAGTTGGAGATGTTCATTGACCATACAAGTCTGAAATATCCCTTTGATCAGAAGATGTTGAATATGCGTCAGCGGAGATGGATGGAGTACCTTAAGGATTATGACTTCGAGCTGAAGTATCATCTTGGAAAAGCTAATAAAGTAGCAGAAGCCCTAAGCAGGCATGAAGGGCATACAACTGAACTGATAATGCTAGAGTATGATCTGATGGAAAAGTTTCGCAATCTTGACCTCCATTTCACATGGACTCGAGCTTGTGTCCTAATCAGTAACTTGAGTATCACCTGTGATTCGAGGGAGAGAATCTAATAAGGTCATCTTAGAATATCATACTATCAAAATCTTTATCTTGCTTATAGTGATTTATCATATAAGTTTAGGTCTGTGAAGGATCTATTTCATTGATTATTCTATCTTTAGATTAGATTGCATAGACTCAAAACAACAAATAATATATTTTATAACAAAGTTTTCACCTTAATCAATAACATAACCGAGATATAATCCTTGGGTGCGCCGTGTTATATGGAAAACTACCGATAGCAAAAAGTGATATGAAAACACACTTCGAATCTCATTTCATGCAATTTTTGCTTTTGTTTAATTTTCAATTGGTGCATTCCAATTTTTTACTTTCTAAACAAAAAATAACATATTCCCTCAGTTGTAAGAACCAACCGATAAAAAAGGTGAATCAGGGACTAAACTTCAAATTCCATCTTTTCATTATTGTATTAAACTCTAATTTTAAAAAGAAATTTTTATTAAAATAATTTTAGAAAAACAATATGCTCAACCCCGTTCTAAACCATTCAGTACATATTTTCAACCACAATTTCTACGTAAGATAATAAACAAAGAACTCTAAAAACAAATATAAAAAAAAAACATACTACGATTTTGGTTAATCAGGACAACAAAGTACAAATTCATAATACTATTTGGTAACAAAATTGAATGCACATCAAAATGCATTTCTATTTGCTTATATTATTCATAGTAATTAAATATTATAATCAAAATAATGCATCATTCTCTTGACACAACAGTTGTGGAAGCACCAACAGGTTCATCTTCTAATGATGAAATTTGTAATGGAGAATCAGAATTGATAGGACCTTGATGTGGTGGGTCTGATATAATAACATTAATAGGAGGTGGTGGATCAAGGAACTTGGTAGTAGTGGGAATGATGGAACATCTACAAAGTGGACAAGTTGAATTTGTTTGTAGCCAATGATGTATGCAATCAATGTGGAACACATGCTTGCAATATGGAATCTGTTGCAACTCTTCTTTCAACTCAAATTCTCCCAAACATACACAACATCTGTTTCAACACTTTCATATATTAGCTTCATTTCAAAGCTTCACATAAAACCAGACAATATTATATAGTAGTTTATTAAATGAATATAAGTCCGAGATTGAATAATGGTATTTTTTTTTTTAATCAAAAAGAAGACAAACATATAATTTTTTTTTATTTTATTCTGTTTAAGAAATAGACCCCTTTGACAAAAATAGTATATGTTATTTTCTCCATTGTTGAAAGAAGAAAAAAAATCATTAATTCTTATATTCTTGTTATCTCTTTTACCACCTTTCTTTTCATGTTGCACTTTTTAGAAATAAAATAGTGGACGCCATTAAATATTCTAATTAGTGATTCATCAAATGAAGATTCTCTAAACAGTTTTTTTAGCTTTCTAAAAACAACATTAGTTGACTATGTAATTTTAAGACAAACCTTAAGGTGATTAAATAGAGATAAAAATATATATTTATGGACACCAAATTTTTCATTGCAAAATTGTAACTAATTCAGTTAAATAATTAATCAATTTACATCATATTAAAAATTGTGGATAAAATTAACCATAATTTTTTTTGGATTAAATTAACAATATTTTTACTCAAATAAAAATCAAATCATATTAAAACAAGAAGAACAAGATCATATATTAACATGGCAAAAAATAACATAGAAACTTACACTGAATCCCTAGCTTGTAAATCCTCATCAAACAAAACTCTAGGAAGTTTGTCCAAGAATTGCACAGCAAAATCCAAACGACGAGGCTATGAGATTATGTAAATAATAATAAGATGATTTAATTAATATGTTAATATACATAATTAATAATAACAATAATAATAATAATAATAATAATAATAATAATAATATGAATAATAATAATTAATAATAATAATAATAATAATAATAATAATAATAATAATAATAATAATAATAATAATAATAATAATAATAATAATAATATAATGAAGTAGTTATTAAAGAACTTACTGAGGAATTAGAGGAATAATAACGATAGGTAGTTGGAGGATTAATCCTTGGAAGCAAGTGTGGAGAGAAAGAAGAAGCTCTTCTCTTGAGATAAAACAAGTAAAATAGAAGAAAAAGAATAATAGAAAAAAGTATAGGAATTGAAAATATAAAAGCTTGATAAAGCTTAAGTTGAAGTTCTTCTGGATACATATGTGGAGGAGGAGGAGAAGAATTTGCAGTTTGTTGAACACTACTCATCATCATATCATTCTTTCTTATATTCATGATTTATCCTTTTGCCACTGCCTCATATATAAATACAATTTATATAAGTATATAATATATTTGTATTTAATTGAAAAAACTTTAGTTGAAAATATACATATACATATGCTTACCAAATAGAGTCGAGTTTCTTTGTTTCTTTTGGGAAAAATATTTCTTTTAACTTCCAAAAAGAGACAGAAAGATCATATATATAATATAGTTTTTGTGTATTAGTTATTTTTTAATTAAAGATTGATTAAGAGAGGTGTAGCAATTAATTAGAATTGTTAATTTATAAAGTGAGAGTGATATATATTCTATATTTTTTTAATGATGGGGCAAGGTCATGACCCCTCCACTAGACTCACGTCATGTATCGTAATATTGTTGGCCAAAATCTGGGTTGCTTTCTCTCTGCTTCGTTGCTAGTGCTGACATTCTGTGAAAAATTGATTAATTAATTAATTAAGTGCTTAATTAGTAGTATGACTGCTACATTTGTAACTGCTCGACTCAATCAACTTGTTTCAATGATATCATCATTGTCAAGTTGATGTTTTGTGAACTGGAAGAAATATTAAGGAATAATCACTCCCTAGAAGATTGTAGCACACTCTTAGACCATGTGCAATGGTGGGTTTATTTGAACTCAACACCACAAAATCATGTGCAATGGTGTGTGTAGTGTAGTGTTGAGTGTGTGTTGGAGGAGAGAGATGTTGAGAAAACTCAACACCATGTAAACTGACGCAGGGGCTGACGTGGCAGCGGCTGGTTGGTTCAAGACTGGCGCGTGTGGGCCACGCGCTGGCAGTGAGAGTGGGTCATTTTATCACGCGAAGAGAGAAAGAGAAAGGGGATAAGTGCAGCCACGTGGCTGGTCTTGATTGGCTGGCCAGATTTTTATCCATTTAATACTTTGAACTCAATTATTTCGTTTGCAAATTAAATTTTTTTTTTTTTACCAAAATTCATGATATTTTTTCTCTATAAATAGAGACTTGGTTCATTTGATTTGGTCACAAAAAAAAAACAAGTTTTTCACTATCTTTCTCTATTATTATCTTTCTATTAGTGTTTTTTTTAAGTTAAGTGTCTTTTTTTAGTGAAATGGATCTCAATAATCATTTTAACACTCAAAATTCTGCTAATTTTCCATTTAACCAAAATCCCAACAATTTTCAAAATCCCAACAATTATCAAAATCCCAACTATTATCAAAATCCCAACTATTATCGTATCCAATTATTTAAATAAATTTTGTTTTTATTACAAAAAAATAAAAAAAAATTATTATGTATTTATTATTTTAATTTAATTTTAATCGATAATTGTAATTTTATGTAATCATAAAAATAAAAATAAAATTTAAATAAGAATATGAAAATAAAAAGTGGTGGGGTAGGGTGTTGAGTGAAAAACCATTGGAGAGGGTAAAAATTGAATGGGTGTTGAGTTATTAGGTGGAAGAAAGAGAAAATGATGTGGAGTGTTGGGAGTTGAAAAAGTGGGTGTTGAGTGTTGAAACCATTGTAGATAATATATAATAAAATATTAATGTTGGTTTAATTTTTATAACTTTTACTTTTTTTTAAAGTAATTAATAACTTTTTCCTAATCTATACAAATTGCACTATTTTTGATGTGTAATTGATAAGGTGACATATATTATACTAAGACAAATATACAAATTGAATCTCAAAAAATAGAGACTAGAAGGAAAAAATGGGCTTAAATGTACTTTTGGTCCATGTAAGTTAGTGAGTTTTTTATTTTTTGTTCCTTGTAAGTTTTTTTTTTTGTCTAAGTTCCTATATCTTACTTTTTGCTTGCGGTTTAGTCCCTAAAGCCAAAATTCGCAGGAAAATCTATAGATTTTTTGCGAATTTTCCGCGAATTTTGATTTTAGGGACTCAGACCCAAGAAAAAATTTTACAGGGACATAAATCAAAAATTCGCTAACTTACAAGGACCAAATGTGCATTTAAGCCAAAAAAAATGATACTCTCGAAAAGAAAAGAGTCATTATGTAGCATTAGTTACCTAAAAAGAGATTAAATTGTTCTTCAATCTGGTGTTGTAGAGAATGGAAAAAAAAAAGCTGATAGCCAAAAGTTATTCGAGAGAAAGTTAAAATTAAGCAATTTGGGCTAGTGGTCAGTCTTGCACACATGACATGCCTTAAAACCTAGGCATCTTAAAATGACCTCTAATGTTTTCCCTTCTTTCATGGTTTTCCACTCAAAATTTGTTATTGACCTCCAAAGGTGAATTGAAGTAGACTCGTTCAAGATTACTATGCAAAAATAATGGGCTCAAAATGATAAGAAATGAGCAAGTTATGATCCTTTGAAGTGGACACACAATTCCTTGAACTTTCAAAGGAGGACCTATAATGTCTTCTCACTTTTGATGACTTTCTTCACAAACTTTCCTCTTGACTTGTAAAGAGAAGTTGTTGAAGGTGTCAAAGAGAGACATTTGCAAAAAGAAGCACTCAAAAATGTTGAAAATTGAAAGAGTTATGCCCTTGTGATCATAGAATCAAGGACTTGTTAAATTAGGTCAAACTTCTTAAATCAACTTTGAATCTCTTGAACTTTCCTTGAATTTTAAAGCATGAGGATATATATGAGACTTTGAAATGATATTTTATTAAAGCACACTTGATTGTAAGGCTCATAGCTTGATGAAACTTGTTGAAGAAGGCATGGAAATAAACACATGAACCTATGAAGTTTTTTGATGAATCAAGCCTCATGATCTTGAGTAGAGCTGTCAAATAAGCCCAACTTTTCAAAGCCCCAATTTTTTAGCCCCATTAAAGCCCTACTTTATTAAGCCCTTTGTTAATGAGAAATTTTTTAAGCCCCATAATTTTAGGCCCCTTAATTAATGTGTTATTTTTGGGCCCTATTGAGGGGCCTTATTTTGTTTCAAAAATTTCATTTCCGTACTAGATTGGATCTCTTCTCTAATATCTACAAGACTACAACCACATTGTTTTTCTTCTCCTAACAAATATCATTATTTCAACTGTCAGCATATATATTTCCAAATTACATATTTTCAAATTTTTGTTGGAGTAAGTCGGATTTTCGACTTGACTATCTACAAAATATTACTTTAATTTGATTATTATTTTTCTTAGAAAGTAGAATGACAATTAAAAAAAGTAGTTCATTATTATAGATTAAAATTGGGCAGCAAGAACTTTTTAATGCTATTATATCGATAACCAAACTTCACATTATATTAGATTGTATAATATCCCAAATTCAATTTATTCTAAAATAAAAAGAATTTCGTTTTATATTAGTAAATATATAAAAAAAATTAAGATGGATAATGAAAGAAAAAGTGGTATAATCGAGGTGTCTAATATTATTTAACTACTTATGAATTTTGATTGAATTTTTTTCATTTCAAACTTTTAATATATATATATATATATATATATATATATATATATATATATATATATATATATATATATATATATATATATATATATATATATATATATATATATATATATATATATATATATATATATATATATGTATAATGGCAGTTGAAAAAGATAAAATTATTATGAAAAAAAAAAGAAAATAAAAATTTGGGGACTTATGGTGATTGTTAAGAACGTGGGAGAGAAAGAGATGAGGAAAGAATAATTTATTTTGTGGGTGGTATATTATAACATATCCCAGAATATATTGATCTAATGGTTATTTTTTAAGGCTCACCATGAACCATTTGGATGATGACTCACCCTAGATGCCACCATTTTTTATTATTTTATTTTTTAAATTAAAATTAAAATTTTATTTGATTTGGGGCCTAATGGCCCTCTTTTAAATTTTGGGGCCTTTTAAATTTGGGCCCTATTTGTTTAAGGGCCTATTATTTTTGAATTTTTTTAAGGCCCCATTATTATGGGGCTGGGGCTCAAATTAATTGGCCCCATAAATTGACACCTCTAATCTTGAGATAAACTTGATCAAATGAAGTTAAGAGATGCTCAAGATATAACAAATAATGAAGAGGACACTTCATTTGAAATTCAAGTCAATTAGCTTCCATGAATGATCAATTGATTGAGGGTCGATCCTGAAAACCCTAACTTTAGGAGAAAGTATGATAGCTCTTGGTTCAATCACCTACAATGCAAAGCTTTGAAAGACAAAGACATAATTTTTGTATTTTGGTTAGTGTAACATACTCCCTCCGTCCCAAATTATAAGAGAAAATCACTTTTTAGATTCATTGAATAATTAATGTATCTGGTCAATATATAGACCAGATACATTAATAATTCAATGAATCAAAAAAGTGAATTTCTCTTATAATTTGGGACAGAGAGAGTAATAAATAAGTATTCACCATTTAATCAAACATGGATGCTTGGTGATTCCCCTAAAGCATGAATGAGCATAAATCTAAAAGTCAAACTCAAGATGGTGATCTTGATTATGATAAGAACGCAAATGATTAGAGAATCTTAGGGTCAAAAATTAGAGTATGAAATCTATAAAAGTCGTGTATGCTATGAATGGATCTAGGATTTGCATGACCTAGTCTAGAGTTCCAAGTGGGAACATTATTTGCATTACTAGGCCTATGAGCAGCAGTAGTATTATTTACAACAAGAAACAAAATTTGAAATGTATAACTTATGAACTTGCTTGAGGGTCTAAAGTTATATTATTAAAACAATATAATCCACTTTCATGAAGGAAACCTTCAAGCAGCACCAAGCTAGATGCATGTGATTTGACATAGCATTTGTCATAATGAAATTCAAAATAAACATCATTATCCTTGGAAAAATTAAAAACTGAAATTAGATTTCTAGTAATGCTCAGAATATGAAGTAAGTTGTTTAACTTCGTTGAATTAGACACAAGTTTGGATCTAAATTTAGAGAAATCAGCTGACTAGACTGCTAAGTTATGACCATTATCAACTAGGAAATCATTTGGACCTTTCTATGATTTTTTATTATGTAAATTAGAAGATGGACCTTTACATGATTGTTTATTATGTAAATTAGAAGCACTAGATGTAATATGATATGATGCACCTGATTCTACAAACCAGGATTGAGATTTAAGCCATTGAAGAACTTAGAGATTGTCCTGATGAGTTGAAATGGCAGGTGCTTGTGCAAATTAGGTGGAGACTTGATTATTTTGATTTTCATTTGAAACAAAAGTATCATAAATGTGCTTGAGAATTTAGTGGTGGAGGCTCAAAGTACTCATCATATTTATACCAACAATCTATCATTGAGTGACCATACTTGTTGTAGAGCTAATATGTTGATTGATTACATGTGCTATAAACATATATTTGAAGCCCTTTACCGCGATTTGAGTGTGCTCTAACACGAGAGTGTTGAGAAGAACGAGGTGAACCGCCATTTCTACTAGGGTTATGGCTAGTTGTGGCTTGAGCAACATTAGCAGTTGCACTAGGAGTCGATTGCTCTTGGCAAGAATTTGGTTCCATCTTGCCATAAATCATCATTATGAAAATGTTGTACTCTTCACATAAACCTTGAAGGATTGCATCTATTTGGTCTATTATAAATATAGGATCTCTAACGGCTAGTAAAGAGTCATTTATGGGTTAAATTCACTCTTCACATAAACCTTGAAGGATTGCATCTATTTGGTCCATTATAAATATAGGATTTCTAACTGCTAGTAAAGAGTCATTTATGGCTTGAATTCTAAGAACATACTCAAAAATTCAACGATTACATTTCTTGTTAGATTTCAGTTTTGACCTTTATTTATGAACTTGAGCTTTCATTTGTGACTGAAAGTGCTTGTGCATCTTTTCTCAAACTTCATAACCATGTTTGCATGAGAAAACACGATGTAACATTGCTGCTAAAATCGTAAACAAAAGCCAATTGAACAATGATGATCTTGAACAATCCAAGATTCATAATCTTCATAAACAATATTAGTAATTCTATCATTGCCAGATTTGAACATAGGAGGGATATGAGGATTTACCACTAGTTTGTGGAGTTTGTGGGATAGCATAATGCCTTCTACTTACTGATTCCAAAGAAAAAAGTTGTTTTCTTAAAGTTTGATTCATTGCTTTAGTGCAAATCTGTTTGCTGAGTCTGGATTTGTAAGTTGTGATAATGTCACTTGCAAAGAAAGAATCACATGTTATGAGTCTTTAGTAGAGCTTTACAGATCTTCCTTTGAAGTGTATGTGAAGCTTGGTGTAGGGCTAAATTTTCAAAAAAAAAAAATTAAAAGACCAAGAGCATACTCATAATTTAAGCTTCTATGAAGCTCTGATCTTCACCCAAGAATGGGGAAGATGAATTGGTGAAGCAAAATAAATCCCTTATTAGATTTAGATATATTATAATGTATTGAAGGAACTAAGCATAACATAAGAGAAAGGTAGAACAAGATGTTATTGATTGAATTAGTTTAATACAAAACATGAAGATTGTTAGTAGTTTGTATTTAGTTATGAAGTTAGTTATTCTAACCAATTCTAATTAACTTTTCAAAAGGAGTTATTCTACTTTTAGTTATCTCTAATGCATCTTATTAGAATCCGTGTTTTCAAAAGTCAATTTAGTCCAACCGTTTCATGCTATTAGGGACAATTAATAACAAAAAAAATATCTATAATTTGGTAGCGTTGTCAAATGAAATGTGAGCATTTGAAACATATGTTCATCCATATAAAGCGTATGTACTCTACAACAAAGGAAGTACACAGTAAGAGGTAGCTAGGAGAGCAACATGCAATTAATCTGCACTATGATGCAATCACAAAGTTGCTTTTAATATCTTTTTCCATTGTACACTAGCTAGCTAGGTTTGTGCCACTTTTATCATCCTGTGTTGAAACAAAATGCATTTTGATGTGAGGGAAGAGTCACGTAGAATAATTTTGTTACTGTGTTTTATGGTATGTGAAAAGGATTAATCTCTTTTTCTACAACTTGGCTTGGGTTCGGATTTCAATTCTAATACACCACTTTTACGTCATTCTCCCGTTCTACATTAATTATATGAGATCAAGCTTCTGTCCATTAATCGAGAATCCAAATGAAGTTACATGACCACATGCACTTCTTGCTATAGGAAATCCAACTGAAAACAGTCACTAAAGTGCGACGCATCTACTCAAACACTCGCAGGAGTACAACTTGATCTGTTACAAAAAAGTTCATATTACAGTGACTAGAACCTTTGCTCCAACAACATTGATCTAATAAAAAAAAAACTGCTCCCAACATGACAATTGTGTTGTGATATATCAAGTGTGAGTTAAAGTCTAAAATTAAATGGAAGAGTAGATGTTGAAGACTTTATGAATCACACGATTTATATACTTTATATTAAAGCTTTGAGTGAAGATCTAACTCCTTTATGTGTTAACTCTTAATCCACTATGTTGATCCAACTTTGTGAAGTTCCCCTTAGTCTCAATAGGTGGCATAAGAGTCTTGTTCGAATTTGTGGAGGAGCATGAGAGATTTTTGGTGTTGGATCAATGACATAAAGAGTTTCACACTTGAGGAAGAGATATTTAGATGTGTCAAATCACTACTATAAAAAAGCATATTCTATAATATTTTTTTATTACAGAGGTAATATATGGTTATTAGACGTCTTTCATTTTTTTTAATTTTTAAATTTCATATAAATACGATCACAATTAACAATCATTGTAAAATGTAAAGAGTGACACGCACCGAAATCCAGCGTCTGCCATTTTTATGTTTTTCTATTAATAAAAGGGTGTGTTCCCTTAATTTTTAGTTTTAAATAAAAATTAAAAACTTGTCACTACGGTTCAGATTAACCACCGTGGGGAAATATCCAGACACTACGGTTGTACATAACACTCGTTGTGAAATATATTAATTATATAAGCTAACTTAATTCACTTCAGAACAAACTGCGCTATAAGTGTGAAGCTCTAACATCTCTTGTCGTGTTCCAATCTCTCAAAATTTCATCCTAACTTTACAAAACTCCAACATAACTTCTCAAACTAGTATGAATCAAGGAATTTGTCATGAAATAACTAGCTAGCTCATATCTTTGTTTTTATTTTCTAAAATTCTTTTCAAGTAAAGGTACGTTCGTGAATCATTTTATGAATTATGATATCTTGTTGTTGTTATTCAAAATATTAGCCTTATTTATCTTGTTTTTATTGCTTAAAAGCTATGTCAAACATTTGTCTTCGTCCAGCGTAGGGCTTACATTACAAAAAAAACACTCATTAGTCACGTGATTTTCACGCCACAAACAAAAATTAGTGATGTGATCGCAAACACGCTGCAAGAGCGCTAGTCAGAACTCAGTTTCCAAGTGAAAAATACATCGCAAATTTGCCATGTGATATTCACGTTGTAACATTTTACCACGTGGTAAATGTAGCAACCTGTCCTAAAAATTAAATGTTTTTAGAGTCGCCACCTATTCTACCAGGACGAATAGGAAACCCTACGCAGTATAAAGATCCGGGTAAGATTATTATAATCAGGTCGAGGGAAGGTGTTAGGCACCCTCAACCCTTTCCTAAGGTTTACATCTTGAAGTAAAGTTTTATAGCTAAACATAAAGAAAGGTGACAGAAAGTTAATAGGGTAAATGACACGATTTAAACCTGATTAGGATTTTGAGGAAGGGGACTCGCCTTGTTACCAAGTGCCTACGTATCTCCTTAGGAAGAATCAGAGTCAACGTAGTTCGGGGTACAGGGTTGTACGCCTTTGAATTTGATATGATATGGTTTGAAGGCTTTTTGAATGGCCTATCGTAGTTTTGAATTTGTGATTTGAGAGGCATTTTGAGTTGCCTGATCGAAGTGATGAAAATCCGTAGTTTGAATGAGTGTTTTAAGATTTGGGCGTTGATAAGTGCCAAAATGACGATGTTTTGAGTACGTAAATAAAGGCACTTATCGATACTTTTGTTAATACCGTTTGAATAATTCCCTGTTTTGTGTATAAATACGTATACTTTGTGAATAGTTGTATTTTCATATACTTTTATACCATTTGATAGTTTTTCCTTTGTTTTTATAGGTATTCATGCTTATTTGAGCCTTGAGGAATAAAGTGTCAAAGGCACGGCTTCGATTTCGCAATTTTGGTGAAAGCCCGCTTAGCCACCGTCAAGCGGACTTCCATAGGCTCAAAATAAGGATGACCAACATCATCATTTTGGTTTCCATTCATTCATTATTGGATAGAGCATTGAATAAGCTTTCCAACGCTTCGAACCGGGCGCAATTCGGAGTTACGGTTCTCGAGTTATGGCGAAAACAAAATCTGATTTTTAGCAGACTCCGCTAAGCGGAGGGGGTCCGCTGAGCGGAGCTCCAGCGGAGCTCCAGCAGAGCAAATCAGCGTCTGGATGCAATTTTGAGTCCGCTGAGCGGAGGGGGTCCGCTAAGCGGACCTGCTAAGACAGCAGCTCGTTAAAAGGGGCAAAAATCACATTTTTAGGTTATGGGTTGGGTATTTTTGAGTCCCAACACCATCAACTTCATTCTTAGAGTAGAATTGGCTTAGAAAACAACTTCGGAGGTTGCATAAGGATGATCGGGGGTGGATTGAGCGTCGAACGGAGCTGACAAACCGGGAGATTTTCGGTTCATTTCTCTTCTTCTTTGTGTATTTCTCTTTGGTTGGGTTTTGTTTGTATATTTACTTGAATCTTATGTATATTTACCGATTATAATGTTATATTTAACTTGCTTTACAAATCTGTGTTGATATTATCCTGGATTTTTGCTCTATGCTGGGGATTTGGGGTGCTTTAGAGATAAACTTCTTGAATCCTTATCTAGGATGATAATCTGTTAGTTCTGAACTCTAGAGATAGATTTAGAGCTAGCATTCACTGTGGGTATCTGTACGTAATGCTTTCGTGTTTGAGCGGCGCGCGAGAGATCGCCGACGCGAGAACACTGATGTTCTCGTGACTTTGCGTTAGAGATAACCTTAGTTGTGAGATGATCTCGTTTGTGCTCCAGAGATGGACGCTTATGTGAGAGATACGTGATGACATAGATGAGTATCGTAGGTTGAGTATAACGGGTTGGTAAATGTATGTTTGTGAAGAGTGAATATATTTACATTCCTGATAAGTTATTTATCTTCTAAGAATGTGTTTATTCTTTTACTGTCTATATCTTTGTTTACTTTTTGCTCATTCAAACCCAAGCTCGAAACCGTAGAAACTGTTGAATGGCATCTCTCCATCTCTGAGGACGATAATTCCCGGATCAATATTTCCAAATCTTTTTTGTTGCTTGCCCATTACTGCATTCAACAAAATGGCGCCGTTGCCGGGGATGGTTGTTTGAATTGCATCGCAATAATTTTCAAGGTTTTGAGCTTTGTATATATCGTATATATTGTATAGTTTCACGTGTATATATACTTACTTGTACGTGTTTACTTGTTTATGTTCACCGTATAGTTTTACTTGTATAAGTTACATACAAGTATACTTTTGTTGGTGAATGTTGGTGAAACATGTTGATCTCGGATTAGCTCTTTACTTACAAATCTTCACTTTTCAACTTGTGAATCCAACATTCACCAATTTTTCTCTTTGTGTATGTTAATATTTATATGTGTTCCATGTTTGTATATATATGTGTTTGTTGATGTACATATTTGTGTATTTGTGTTTTCTTTCATGTTCGTATAATTGTTGTATATATTTGTACTCGTAATGTTTGTTGAGTGCTTTGGTTAGGACACTTTCTTTAGGCTTGTGCGGTGAGACGTCACCAAGGCATGACGAGAGGAGGCTACTTTCCAAACACCGAAACAATAAAGGCGTCGAGCTAACGACGTAAAACAAGCGCTTGTTGGGAGGCACCCCAACGGTTGTAAAGTTTTGTTTATTTTTATGTTTAAGAGGAATTTAGGTGAAGTGGTGTGTGATTGGAACAGCTGGTGCAATTTTGATTTTTCTGAGTTCTGATGTGCCCGCTAAGCGAGCTCAGCTCCGCTAAGCGAGCATAGCAGAATTTTGTTTTTCTGCTCTGTACCAGTGGGGTTCCCATTCCACTTGGTTCACTCCTTTTCCCACTTTCACCAAGGCTAAGTAGTTATAGATACTAGTTTTATTTTTCTAATTCTTTTATTGGTTGTTTGTACTCAAATTTTGGTTCGGTAATTCGAAGATTTTTTAGGTGATTTTCCAAAGCTTGAGTGTTTCAACTTGCGGATGTATGGTAGGATATTGTTTTTGAAGTTGTATCATTCAAGGTACTCATTTATCGCTTTCTATAGCATAGCATGTTTAGGAAACTTTTCATTTGTACAATTACCATACCATTCATTCTTTTGCATTACTTGCTTATTGATTGAATCACTTTAGTTCCCAAACCATAAATGTGAGGAAGCTTTCCATTGTTCACATATGCTGGAGGCCACAACCTTTGTTTTAACTGGATTTTATTATGCTTAATCTTTTGTTTATATTGATTTTATGAAAGCATGAAAAGGATCAAGGCATTTTGTTTCATTTTGAGCACAACTACCATAACCAAATAATCAATTTACCTTGTGAGTGTGTGATAATTTGTTAACCCTTTTGAGCCTTTTTGTCAATGTCCATGTTGTTTTTGCTAAATGCTTATCTTTGAGTGTTTAGTTCTCATTTTTGCATGGATGATTGATTCTTTTTTTTTTCTTGAACCCTCAACCATGATTTTTGGTATGAATTTTTACCTTGCCTTAGAAGTAGGGAGTATTCACATGATGATGTGGTTGAATTCAAGTTGGGGAGAAAAATGATTATGTACCTATTTGGTTGTTTCTCTGAGGTTGAAAAGAAAGAAGAAAAAAAGAAAAAAAAATGTGAAAAGAAAAGAAAGAAAAAAAAAAGTGAAAAATTTGAAAAAAGAAAAAGAAAAGAGAAGTGAATAAATGTGCTAATAAGTATTGTGATTGGTTTGAGAAACTTGTGGTTAAGGAAGAAGTTTAATCGAGGTTTTGTTGTTTGAATCTTTGGTGGATTGATCACTCCCTTAGGTTTAGGCAAGTTTTTGTTTCGATTATCCTTAGGACTTATCCCTTGTTTGTTAACCAAGCCACATTACAACCTTGAAAAGCCCTTGTGATTCTTGCTTTTGTATCTTCAATGTGATTTTTGGATGAATGCATAATTTAATCTTTTGTTTGCAAGATTGTTGGATGAGTGTTAAAAGTCCTTCACCTTTGTGTGTTCTTCATCCATTGATGAATTTTTGCTAGGTATGATTCATGATGTGAGCATGTATTATGTTAGAATGTTTTGCATGATTTTTGTACTTAGGATTCGTTTCATTTACATGTTGTCGTTGTAGTATAGTGGTAAGTATTTACTTTGTTTATACGTTTTTGTATTGAGCCATACATTTGTTTTTGGTTTTCAAAACTTGTTGATTCACAATTCTTTGGTTTACTACTTTTGATTCTTTGATTTATTTGACATTGTTTGAGGACAAACAAAGTTTCAAGTTGGGGAGAGTTTGATAAGTGCCAAAATGTTGATGTTTTGAGTACGTAAATAGTGGCACTTATCGATACTTTTGTTAATACCGTTTGAATAATTCCCCATTTTGTGTATAAATACGTATACTTTGTGAATAGTTGTATTTTCATATACTTTTATACCATTTGATAGTTTTTCCTTTATTTTTATAGGTATTCGTGCTTATTGGAGCCTTGAGGAATAAAGTGTCAAAGGCACGGCTTCGATTTCGCAATTTTGGTGAAAGCCCGCTTAGCCACCGTCAAGCGGACTTCCATAGGCTCAAAATAAGGATGACCAAAATCATCATTTTGGTTTCCATTCATTCATTATTGGATAGAGCATTGAATAAGCTTTCCAACGCTTCGAACCGGGCGCAATTCGGAGTTACGGTTCTCGAGTTATGGCGAAAACAAAATCTGATTTTTAGCAGACTCCGCTAAGCGGAGGGGGTCCGCTAAGCGGAGCTCCAGCGGAGCAAATCAGCGTCTGGATGCAATTTTGAGTCCGCTGAGCGGAGGGGGTCCACTAAGCGGACCTGCTAAGACAGCAGCTCGTTAAAAGGGGCAAAAATCACATTTTTAGGTTATGGGTTAGGTATTTTTGAGTCCCAACACCATCAACTTCATTCTTATAGTAGAATTGGCTTAGAAAACAACTTCGGAGGTTGCATAAGGATGATCGAGGGTGGATTGAGCGTCGAACGGAGCTGACAAACCGGGAGATTTTCGGTTCATTTCTCTTCTTCTTTGTGTATTTCTCTTTGGTTGGGTTTTGTTTGTATATTTACTTGAATCTTATGTATATTTACCGATTATAATGTTATGTTTAACTTGCTTTACAAATCTGTGTTGATATTGTAATACGGTGAACTGACTTTTATATCGATCGAAATGTCGCGGTTAAGCATGAGTCGCCACCGACTTTTATTTTATCCAAACAAATTCAGAAAGGCTAAAAGAAACAGAAAAAACCTTTTAAAGAAATCTAAGTTCGGGGGGTAATTTATGCAAAGGGAAGGTGTAAGGCACCCTTTGCATCCATGGTTTTCCATGGGCTCTTAATTGCTTTGCTTGCTCGTTTTCAAAAAATGTAGATGAAAGAGGAAAAAATGGACTTTAGCTCGTAAAAGAGCGTAGCCAGTTTTTGAAGAATTTTGAGAAAGAATATAGAAAATAGAGCATGGCAAGGCAATTAGGGGCAATTACCTTAAACTCAGATGATAGGTCCCTTTTTAGCCTTTCAGGATGAAAGGGTCAGTCCTTGCCATAAGAGGGCAGGAAGCCTTTCGTTTGGATGTTAAAGGGTCGTCGAAACATCCTTTGCCATAAGACTGTCCCATGCCATAGAAGGGCAGGTAGTCTAAGGTAAGGATCAGAATAAGCCTTATTCGTAGGCAACCAGAGGATACCTCAGCCTTTCCCGTAGGCAACTTCCGAGGGTCGAGGTCATATTTGTGTATCGAAGGCAGCATCATTTAGGGTCGCATGACCTTTATTTATCGAGGCAGCATGGCTGAGGTATCCTCGTATTCGAGGGACATGGCTTATTCTGCAAAAAAATACAAAGGCAACAGGCAACAAGGCGACAGGCAACAGGCAACAAGGCAACAGAGAGGTTACCCCAAAAGAGTGCGTGTGTGCATCAATCATGTGGTTCAATTCAGTTATTTATCTTGTAATTAGTGACTCTAATCCAGTTTAAATTTGCACTCCCTAAATTACTAACCACGCAGTATATAAAGCAATAAAGGGGGAGGGAAATTGTAACCAGCGGATCCCTTAATAGGGTTTGACATAAGTAATAATAAAGCATAAAATATTAAGGTTAGGGTTTAGGGTTACCAACACTCGTAGCCTTGGCGGTCAACAAACCCTGAAAATCGAAAAGGAAAGAATAAATAGAAGAGAGTGAGTGTATTATTTGTTCAGAGGCAACTAGGGTTAACCCTAAAAATAAACATAACAATACAAAAAAAAGGTAAAAGAAACTTAGCTTCGATTGATGAAGGTTGAGAATTGGAGGTAGAATGAAGCATTAACTCTGACCATCTGATAATTGTATAGAGAAATAAGAGGAAGTGAGTGTAGAGGAATTTCATTGACAAGGGTAATCAAACCCTAATTAAATAAAATAAGAGGTAAATAAATAATCAAATAAGAGAAGTTAGAACTTAGCTTCGAACTCGACGTGGCGCGTAGTCGGAAGGCACTTGAAAAGTCGACCCTGAAAAAGGCATGGAAAAGAAGTATATTCAGTGTAGGGCGTGATCTTCGTAAACCCTGATTAGGGTACAAATTGACTAGGTTTAATAGGAAAAAATAAAATCAACATAATTAATTATTGATTTTCCAACTTAATTAATTAAATAAATAAAATAATAAAAAAGTTAGAATTTCGATTAAGTTACCTAACCCTAATATATTTAAAAATAATTATAATCAATTGAATAATTTAAATAAATTAAAACATTTAAATCAAATAAAGTTAGTAATAATTAAAATAAATAACTATTTTATTTTAAGGTTTTATGTAAAAAAAAATCTTTAAAACCAATTTTATTAAGAGGAAAAAAACATTAAAAGAGTTTTTTTTTAGTTAATAAAATAATTGTTAAAAAAAAGAAGTAAAAGAATGAAATAAAAAAAAAGAATAGTTAAAAAACTTAGCGTGAATATTCCTGTGTGGTAGGCTCTGAAAGTTCATGATAGACTTGCGTTCTGATGCACGTTGGATCTGAGGCTAGAGCGATCTGATGGCTGGTGTTGAGGGCTCACCATAGGCGTTCATTGACTATGCACGCTAGATCTGTAAACAAAGAAAATCAACAAAATTATACGCAAGAGGCAGGGTTCGAACCCGTGCCCTTGCATATAGGAGTCTTAAGGACGCATCACTTCTCCGCTGGGCCAGTTGTCAATCGCTGTTAACAATACAATCATCACACATAATATATGAAACCCAGCTAGTTCAGAATTTTAAATGACCCGCGCACTAGTCATCTTCCTCGTGAAGAAAAACTGCACTTTTGGGCTACGATTTTTAAACGTTGCCATAGACCTCCCATGTTGAAATCTGCAAATAATCATGGATAAACGCAACACAATAACCCAGATTCACTATAATCAACCTTCTAAACCCAATGGAAACCTTAGTTTCGGTTAATTTTCCCTCTAATTAAAAATCCTAATTCAAAGCTCAAATAACCTAACAATGGTGAACCGTTCTAATCACAACGAAAATCAAATTAAACGCACAGAAACAATCTAAACATCAAGCCGAAAACGAATGCCTAACCAAAATCCATTTATGATGCACGATGATACGTAATCGAAACGAAAAAAAAAATTCGGCAAACCGTGAGTGTGAATGAAGATGATCCCGTGCGTTTCAGTTGATTGTGATGATTCCAATAGCTTCAGAATACGCCTGGGAATTGTTCCTTATGCGTAGAATCGCTTGAATCCACCTAGATCCTTGGCTGTAATCTCACTTTTTTTCACGGTTTTTTGACTTTTTAGAATAGGATTCTCCAGCCTGCAAAAATCGTCCCCAGTCCCCTCGCTATCCAGAAGGCTTGTGAATATATATTAGAAAGGTTTAGGTTAACAGATTTGGAGAGAAATTATATTATTCCAATGATTGAGATTTGATTAGGACTTGATTGAAATTGGTCATCCAAATTGGTTCAATTTTTTTCTCCATGATTTTTCACGCTGTAGATGCCCTTCATTATTGATTTAAATTTAATTAAAATCTCAATAAATCAAATACATGGCCTTTTATCATTAATTTATGATTTTATTTGATTTAATTGGTATTTAAATGAATAAATCCATAATAAATAAAATAAAAATCAAAAAAATAAATATGGATTGATAGAGAATTATATTTCCTCGAGGATAGGCTTTGGTTGGAGAACTTCTAACGAACCAAGTAGGAGATACGACCAATCACAGTTGGGTTGACTTTCTCCTAATCTAGTGACTCGGGCACTTGTTGATTTTTTATCTTTCTTTGATGAACCATGATCAATTCTTGATCAAATGGTGAATGATACTTCCATATGAGGATCTTCACAAAAAATTAGGAGTTTTGACTTTATTTTGACCTACAGTTGACTTTTAGGTTAACCCAGTCGACTGTTGATTTTCTGAACATTTGAGTGACCAATCCTTTAAGCTGAGACTTGATACTTGTCATAGAGGTAATGTGAGATATCTTGAGCCATATGGGATGCCTTGGAGCCATTGATTCACTGATTTTCCTTTGAATAAGCCAAACCCTACTTTTAGAGCCTTGTATAGGAGAATGTGTCTAGGAGCTTTGTGTATTGATTTGGATTTGTATAAGAGAAATAGTATGGGCAAATTTTGGGGTATGACAGTTGCCCCTGTTCAATTTTCTTATATCTGAAGATGTAGACTGGCATGCATGCCTGTCGGAATTTTGAAGATAGAAGAGGATTGAACACTAGAATACCCAGGAATTTGCCCTAGCTGAAGTAGGGACTTTTGTCGGAGATGGGCTTTGAAGATGCCATCCGATTTGGATAAATACGAAATTCCGAATAAGTCGTATGTTAGACTATATCCGAGCTCGAAGTATTTGAGAAGTGTTTGTTGGAGATGGGCTTAAAGATGCCATTCGGGCGTTTGACAGAAAATTTATCAGAGATGGGCTTACAAATGCCATATGGATGTTGGGAGTGTGAAGTGAATTAATTGTAGTGACTCTATTGTCATGATTGTTTCTGAACTGAATACCGGGATTAGATATGTGACTTAATCGTTGTGACTCCATTGTCGTGACTTCATTGTCGTGGTGCCATTATCGTGACTCAGTTATCGTGATTCTATTATCGTGACTCAGTTGTCGTGATTCCTTCATCGTGACTCAGTTGTTGTGATTACGTTATCGTGACTCAGTTGTCGTGATTCCATTATCGTGACTCAGTTGTCGTGATTCCATTATCGTGACTCAATTGTCGTGATTCCATCATCGTGACTCAGTTGTCGTGATTCTTTTATCGTGACTCAGTTGTCGTGATTCCATTATCGTGACTCAGTTGTCGTGATTAAGTCTGTTTCTTTCTTTGATTGTGTCAGCACCATTCGTGGTTGCCGAATTAGGTCTTGGAGAGATGATCGTGTCAGTACCGTTCGTAGTAACTGAATTAGATCATAGATATTTGTTTATCTGCTTGTACTTGTATCCTGCAAAAGGTAAAGTTAGTCTTTATGCAACGTCATGATGCATGTATTATGCAACGAATCTCTCAAAATAAATGAGAAACTTGCGTGTTATGTATGAATTTATTATGAGGTAATGTATGCAATGTATGAATATATTTACGACATATGATATGTGAATATGATTTATGTTGTCTTGATTGAGAAGATAGATCTTTCTGTTGTTGATCTTATCTTGGAGACGCTTGGTTGGGGATTTATGATTTCTGCTTGGGGATGATCAGCAGCTTGATGTACCCTGATTAGGGACAAAAAGTATTAATAACCCATGTTGGATAAGAGAAATGTGTCGGGGAACCGACAATGTCAAAGATGTGAACTCTGTTGAGGAGCTATGTCTTTTGTTGGACGTATTTGAAGGTATTTTCTCGAGGATTGCTCTGTGGGGATATGATCTTGTGAGATCGAAATTGCGGGAAGGCATGGATGCTTTGAATATTGCCCCCAGTATTATAGTAACTACTATTCCTGGATTTGATCAGGTCATGTCACTGAGTATTGATCCAGATGTCCAACTGGACTTGCATAGAATTGCCCCAGTTAGTAGGAACTTTGGAAAGATTCGCCTCGCGAGGACTTTATGAAGTGTATATTGTAGGAGACATGCCCCTAGTAATCGTAACCTTAGGATGATGCCTCTGACTGTTTGGCTTTTTGAGAGATTCTTGGAATCTTGACTAGATTGCCCCAGATTGATTGGGCAAAACGCGCCATGCCCCTTGTATACGTAGGAGACATTGCTTCTTGGAGTAATCTGTGTTGGTCGGGATAACTTTGAGTCATTAGCCATACCCTATGCAACTTCATTCTGATGCTAACATTTGAAATTATGTAGCAAAATATGTTTAATAATGAACTCATGAGATGCAATGCATACGTTTGTCTTGAGTTTTTTGAAAAACATTTAAAACAGGAGATGTAAAAGCGTGATATTTGTAAAAACATGATATTTGCAACCACGTGATGTTTGTAAAAACGTGCTATCAATTCGACATTTGTGGTAAACCTTAAGGAGTCAGGATACCTTTTTGGTGACAGTATGCTTTCGAACTAACCATGCTTCAATTAGGACTTTCAATGGTTGTAACGTGGCTTGGTTCACGGTTTAAGAAACAAAGGATAAAGGCTCAAAATTTGATTGTACCCACCCCTCTTCGTGATGATCTTCAGTCCTAAGCTCAGTTGATTCAACTTATGCATTCAGGTTCCAAGAGACTTTTGGATTTGCACCTTTGATAATGATGATGGTTCACAAGCAAAGAGAACTTTTGAGATGACATTCACTTCTTCATTTTGGTAGTCACAACATTGTGTTGTTCAGGAATTTATTGACTTTTTTTTTTTTTTATATATCCCTAACTTTTGCCTGAACTGTCTATTTTGAGCTTACAGTCAGCGGGATGCCTTGATTTTTGCCTAAGCCTTCTTTTTGATTTTTGACTTAGCAGGGTTTTCTTTGTATATATGTTTTTTCATTTTTTGGAAAGATATTGACTGTCTTGCTTAATGATTGATGAACCCTTATTGGCTTTTGATTGACATCTCCAACACTTCTTTGATGTGTGCGGATGAACGCTTGTGATTGAAACCTTTGTTGAAAGGTGTATTGAATGATTCTCTTAAAATAGAATACACAGCCAAATTAACTGGGAACTACCCTGCCCCAGGTTATAATCAAGGGTTTTAATTAGTACAAGAAAAAAACTTCTACTTCTTAGGCTCAAAGGGGTTGACGAGGGATTAACATCCTTATATCTCCACTGTTTAGGAATTGAAACAATGCCTGTACATCGTCAGCATAGTCTGTTCAAAAGCATACTGTATGAGGTTACGGTATCATTTTCGTCATCCTCCCTTGAAAGGTTTACAGCTTAGCAGGAATTGATTGTCATAAAACATACGCAAAGTAAAGACATAATTTTAAAATGAGTGATAGCGAAATAAATTATTCAAGACAAACATATGCAATGCACTGATGATGATTATTAAAATAGATAATGTCTATCATAATTCGAATGTTTAAATAAACAGAATAGAAATTTGCAAATGAAAGTAAAACTAAAGATTAAAAGTTTATCCTTCTAGCCATCCACATTATTAGCAGTTACATTAGGAGTCTCAGGAGGATCAAACTCAACTTCTCCAGCATCGATCATATCTTGGATTTTGTTCCTCAATGTCCAGCAGCTATTCGTATCATGACCAGGACTATCAGAGTGGTATGCACACCTCATATTAGGATTATAGCTTCGAGCAGAAGTGCTAGGATTCTTAGGGGGATCCTTTAGAGTGATCAACTCTAATTTCAACAGGTGTTGTAGTGCTTGAGCCAGTGACATATTGATCTTTGTGAACTGACGTCTAGGCGTGTCTTGCATGCTTTGACGACTTCTCTGAGGTGTCGATGTGGAGATCAAAACTGCCCCAACTGATTGGCCATGGTTATTATTTGAATCTGACTTCCCACTGAGAGGCTTCTTTGTAATACCTGAGGATGTAGCAATTTGAATCTTGCCACTTCGGATGCCATTCTCAACACGTTCCCCAGTCAGTATAAGCTCAGTGAATCCAGATGACGAACTTCCCAGCAAATGACTATAGAAAGGGCCAGTCAATGTATTCATAAAGATATCTACCATTTCCCTGTCAGCCAAGGAAGGTTTGACTCTTCCAGCTAGATCTCTCCATTTTTGAGCATATTCCTTGAAACTTTCCTTGGGTCCCATAGACATGCTTTGCAGTTGCATGCGATTCGGTGCGAGGTCAGAATTATATTGATATTGCTTATAGAAAGCAACAACCAAATCTTCCCAGGTACGGATATGAGTACTCTCCAGTTGATAGTACCATTCGAGTTGAGTTCCAGATAAGCTTTCCTGAAAGAAATGGATCCAGAGCCTCTTATCAGCAGTGTGAGGCTGAATCTTCCTTACATAAGACCTCAAGTGCATCTTGGGACAGGAGACTCCATCATACTTAGCAAAGGCGGGAGTTTTGAATTTTGGAGGGATTACGACCCCAGGAACGAGTCCAAACTCTTCAAAATCCAGCCCAGGTACCTTCTGAATTTCCACGCTTCTTAGACGCTCTTCTAACATCTTGTATTTGTCATCGAGATGTTCGTCCTCATGGTAATAGTCCTCTTCTTCTTCAGAGAGTTTGGCAGAACCGTGGTTACTTTTTGCATCAGTTTTGACACTAGCATCATCATCTTGCTCATCCTCATCACTGTCTTCAGAGATTTCAGCATCCCTGAGTTGCAAGATCGGTCTAAGCTTTTTCACTTGAGTCTTCTTACCCTCTTTGGGAGTTTCAGCTTCTTCAACCTTTTTGAGAGGGCCTTTGAACCTTCTTCCCAGGTTGATAACACCTTTAGGTTTCTTGGTCTTCTTTTCCTTCTTAGTCAGAAGGGATTTCAGCTCATCTTGCCCCTTGGACAAATTCAGGATCAAGGCTTGGAATTCAGCATTTTGAGCCTGGAGATCCTTAACTGATTGTTCGAGATTCATGATGCTGAAAATAACAGCGACGACGGATGAGAGACTCATTGTAAAAAACCTGTTATGCGATGTTGTGAATGCAAATGCAATGTTTTCAAGGATCTTTGGGAATTTAGTTAGCAACATTGGAAATGATTTGGGCGCATCTTCGTTTGAAGAATTCTGTATTTTGTCTTTGAACGTCCTTCTTTGGGAATCAAGCTCACCATATCGAGTGGGTCATCGCCTTCGATTCGGGATACCTCTGAATTTGAAAGTATATGGCTAGAGAAAAATAAATCCTCTTGCCCCTTGATAGGTATCGTGTCCTTGAATTGGAAGGTATGTGGCTAGAGGAAAATAAATCCTCTTGCCCCTTGATTAGGACATCAACCTTTGATAGAGGTACCTGAAATTGTGCGCCCTAAATCCCTAAGATCCTTGAAAGGGTTAGTTAAATCATGTTATGCTTATGATGTCATGATGTCATGATGTTATGCGAATGAAGTTCATTTGGCATAGTGTGAGATAGTAAGGACAAACAAGTCCTTTTAACAAAACCTGCAAGGAAATGAAGGTTAGTAGTAAACACAATAAGTCACACAAGTCACGCAAGTCACACAAGTCACACAATTTTTGGCTTAAGGCTTGCATGGAGTCCGATCAGGTGTCCTTCCCCAGGGTATTTCTATGGATAAGGAGTTTTCAGCAACGGGTTCTACCAAGTGACTCAGAATTGTCAGCCCCCTCTAAAGCACCCTCGAACATGGTACATGCATACCACGCAATGATACTTTAGGAAGAAACCTATCTGAGCTGTAGTATCGGGTAGCGACCATAACTTGGCATGCACCAAGAATAGCCCTCCCACTACGTTCCTAAAAGTCAGGATGGGTTAAAGGTGACTAAAGGTCCTTGAGCTACGACGCACCCAAAGATACATGCATAAACCTCTCTCATGCAAAAGAAGTACACAATAACCAGTGGAGGCCTAACTCAAGCGCGAACTTCATTTTGACCAACCCCAAGCATGCACAAGGGGGGTCTCCATGACTATGCCGCTCCTAATCTTAAGTGTTCTTGAATCCGGGAATATGATTCGTCCTTCAATTTTCCCAAAACAGCCCTGAAAAATAAAACAAGCAAAGCAAACAATAGAAAACATTTAAGGTGAATCCTAAACTTTTAAGGTAACCCCTCTTTTATCGAATTTTTTCCCCAGCAGAGTCGCCAGTTCTGTAATACGGTGAACTGACTTTTATATCGATCGAAATGTCGCGGTTAAGCATGAGTCGCCACCGACTTTTATTTTATCCAAACAAATTCAGAAAGGCTAAAAGAAACAGAAAAAACCTTTTAAAGAAATCTAAGTTCGGGGGGTAATTTATGCAAAGGGAAGGTGTAAGGCACCCTTTGCATCCATGGTTTTCCATGGGCTCTTAATTGCTTTGCTTGCTCGTTTTCAAAAAATGTAGATGAAAGAGGAAAAAATGGACTTTAGCTCGTAAAAGAGCGTAGCCAGTTTTTGAAGAATTTTGAGAAAGAATATAGAAAATAGAGCATGGCAAGGCAATTAGGGGCAATTACCTTAAACTCAGATGATAGGTCCCTTTTTAGCCTTTCAGGATGAAAGGGTCAGTCCTTGCCATAAGAGGGCAGGAAGCCTTTCGTTTGGATGTTAAAGGGTCGTCGAAACATCCTTTGCCATAAGACTGTCCCATGCCATAGAAGGGCAGGTAGTCTAAGGTAAGGATCAGAATAAGCCTTATTCGTAGGCAACCAGAGGATACCTCAGCCTTTCCCGTAGGCAACTTCCGAGGGTCGAGGTCATATTTGTGTATCGAAGGCAGCATCATTTAGGGTCGCATGACCTTTATTTATCGAGGCAGCATGGCTGAGGTATCCTCGTATTCGAGGGACATGGCTTATTCTGCAAAAAAATACAAAGGCAACAGGCAACAAGGCGACAGGCAACAGGCAACAAGGCAACAGAGAGGTTACCCCAAAAGAGTGCGTGTGTGCATCAATCATGTGGTTCAATTCAGTTATTTATCTTGTAATTAGTGACTCTAATCCAGTTTAAATTTGCACTCCCTAAATTACTAACCACGCAGTATATAAAGCAATAAAGGGGGAGGGAAATTGTAACCAGCGGATCCCTTAATAGGGTTTGACATAAGTAATAATAAAGCATAAAATATTAAGGTTAGGGTTTAGGGTTACCAACACTCGTAGCCTTGGCGGTCAACAAACCCTGAAAATCGAAAAGGAAAGAATAAATAGAAGAGAGTGAGTGTATTATTTGTTCAGAGGCAACTAGGGTTAACCCTAAAAATAAACATAACAATACAAAAAAAAGGTAAAAGAAACTTAGCTTCGATTGATGAAGGTTGAGAATTGGAGGTAGAATGAAGCATTAACTCTGACCATCTGATAATTGTATAGAGAAATAAGAGGAAGTGAGTGTAGAGGAATTTCATTGACAAGGGTAATCAAACCCTAATTAAATAAAATAAGAGGTAAATAAATAATCAAATAAGAGAAGTTAGAACTTAGCTTCGAACTCGACGTGGCGCGTAGTCGGAAGGCACTTGAAAAGTCGACCCTGAAAAAGGCATGGAAAAGAAGTATATTCAGTGTAGGGCGTGATCTTCGTAAACCCTGATTAGGGTACAAATTGACTAGGTTTAATAGGAAAAAATAAAATCAACATAATTAATTATTGATTTTCCAACTTAATTAATTAAATAAATAAAATAATAAAAAAGTTAGAATTTCGATTAAGTTACCTAACCCTAATATATTTAAAAATAATTATAATCAATTGAATAATTTAAATAAATTAAAACATTTAAATCAAATAAAGTTAGTAATAATTAAAATAAATAACTATTTTATTTTAAGGTTTTATGTAAAAAAAAATCTTTAAAACCAATTTTATTAAGAGGAAAAAAACATTAAAAGAGTTTTTTTTTTAGTTAATAAAATAATTGTTAAAAAAAAGAAGTAAAAGAATGAAATAAAAAAAAAGAATAGTTAAAAAACTTAGCGTGAATATTCCTGTGTGGTAGGCTCTGAAAGTTCATGATAGACTTGCGTTCTGATGCACGTTGGATCTGAGGCTAGAGCGATCTGATGGCTGGTGTTGAGGGCTCGCCATAGGCGTTCATTGACTATGCACGCTAGATCTGTAAACAAAGAAAATCAACAAAATTATACGCAAGAGGCAGGGTTCGAACCCGTGCCCTTGCATATAGGAGTCTTAAGGACGCATCACTTCTCCGCTGGGCCAGTTGTCAATCGCTGTTAACAATACAATCATCACACATAATATATGAAACCCAGCTAGTTCAGAATTTTAAATGACCCGCGCACTAGTCATCTTCCTCGTGAAGAAAAACTGCACTTTTGGGCTACGATTTTTAAACGTTGCCATAGACCTCCCATGTTGAAATCTGCAAATAATCATGGATAAACGCAACACAATAACCCAGATTCACTATAATCAACCTTCTAAACCCAATGGAAACCTTAGTTTCGGTTAATTTTCCCTCTAATTAAAAATCCTAATTCAAAGCTCAAATAACCTAACAATGGTGAACCGTTCTAATCACAACGAAAATCAAATTAAACGCACAGAAACAATCTAAACATCAAGCCGAAAACGAATGCCTAACCAAAATCCATTTATGATGCACGATGATACGTAATCGAAACGAAAAAAAAATTCGGCAAACCGTGAGTGTGAATGAAGATGATCCCGTGCGTTTCAGTTGATTGTGATGATTCCAATAGCTTCAGAATACGCCTGGGAATTGTTCCTTATGCGTAGAATCGCTTGAATCCACCTAGATCCTTGGCTGTAATCTCACTTTTTTTCACGGTTTTTTGACTTTTTAGAATAGGATTCTCCAGCCTGCAAAAATCGTCCTCAGTCCCCTCGCTATCCAGAAGGCTTGTGAATATATATTAGAAAGGTTTAGGTTAACAGATTTGGAGAGAAATTATATTATTCCAATGATTGAGATTTGATTAGAACTTGATTGAAATTGGTCATCCAAATTGGTTCAATTTTTTTCTCCATGATTTTTCACGCTGTAGATGCCCTTCATTATTGATTTAAATTTAATTAAAATCTCAATAAATCAAATACATGGCCTTTTATCATTAATTTATGATTTTATTTGATTTAATTGGTATTTAAATGAATAAATCCATAATAAATAAAATAAAAATCAAAAAAATAAATATGGATTGATAGAGAATTATATTTCCTCGAGGATAGGCTTTGGTTGGAGAACTTCTAACGAACCAAGTAGGAGATACGACCAATCACAGTTGGGTTGACTTTCTCCTAATCTAGTGACTCGGGCACTTGTTGATTTTTTATCTTTCTTTGATGAACCATGATCAATTCTTGATCAAATGGTGAATGATACTTCCATATGAGGATCTTCACAAAAAATTAGGAGTTTTGACTTTATTTTGACCTACAGTTGACTTTTAGGTTAACCCAGTCGACTGTTGATTTTCTGAACATTTGAGTGACCAATCCTTTAAGCTGAGACTTGATACTTGTCATAGAGGTAATGTGAGATATCTTGAGCCATATGGGATGCCTTGGAGCCATTGATTCACTGATTTTCCTTTGAATAAGCCAAACCCTACTTTTAGAGCCTTGTATAGGAGAATGTGTCTAGGAACTTTGTGTATTGATTTGGATTTGTATAAGAGAAATAGTATGGGCAAATTTTGGGGTATGACAGATATTATCCTGGATTTTTGCTCTATGCTGGGGATTTGGGGTGCTTTAGTGATAAACTTCTTGAATCCTTATCTAGGATGATAATCTGTTGGTTCTGAACTCTAGAGATAGATTTAGAGCTAGCATTCACTGTGGGTATCTGTACGTAATGCTTTCGTGTTTGAGCGGCGCGCGAGAGATCGTCGACGCGAGAACACGGATGTTCTCGTGACTTTGCGTTAGAGATAACCTTAGTTGTGAGATGATCTCGTTTGTGCTCCAGAGATGGACGCTTATGTGAGAGATACGTGATGACATAGATGAGTATCGTAGGTTGAGTATAACGGGTTGGTAAATGTATGTTTGTGAAGAGTGAATATATTTACATTCCTGATAAGTTATTTCTCTTCTAAGAATGTGTTTATTCTTTTACTGTCTATATCTTTGTTTACTTTTTGCTCATTCAAACCCAAGCACGAAACCGTAGAAACTGTTGAATGGCATCTCTCCATCTCTGAGGACGATAATTCCCGGATCAATATTTCCAAATCTTTTTTGTTGCTTGCCCTATACTGCATTCAACAAAATGGCGCCGTTGCCGGGGATGGTTGTTTGAATTGCATCGCAATAGTTTTCGTGGTTTTGAGCTTTGTATATATCGTATATATTGTATAGTTTCACCTGTATATATACTTACTTGTACATGTTTACTTGTTTATGTTCACCATATAGTTTTACTTGTATAAGTTACATACAAGTATACTTTTGTTGGTGAATGTTGGTGAAACATGTTGATCTCAGATTAGCTCTTTACTTACGAATCTTCACTTTTCAACTTGTGAATCCAACATTCACCAATTTTTCTCTTTGTGTATGTTAATATTTATATGTGTTCCATGTTTGTATATATATGTGTTTGTTGATGTACATATTTGTGTATTTGTGTTTTCTTTCATGTTCGTATAATTGTTGTATATATTTGTACTCGTAATGTTTGTTGAGTGCTTTGGTTAGGACACTTTCTTTAGGCTTGTGCGGTGAGACGTCACTAAGGCATGACGAGAGGAGGCTACTTTCCAAACACCGAAACAATAAAGGCGTCGAGCTAACGACGTAAAACAAGCGCTTGTTGGGAGGCACCCCAACGGTTGTAAAGTTTTGTTTATTTTTATGTTTAAGAGGAAATTAGGTGAAGTGGTGTGTGATTGGAACAGCTGGTGCAATTTTGATTTTTCTGAGTTCTGATGTGCCCGCTAAGCGAGCATAGCAGAATTTTGTTTTTCTGCTCTGTACCAGTGGGGTTCCCATTCCACTTGGTTCACTCCTTTTCCCACTTTCACCAAGGCTAAGTAGTTATAGATACTAGTTTTATTTTTCTAATTCTTTTATTGGTTGTTTGTACTCAAATTTTGGTTCGGTAATTCGAAGATTTTTGAGGTGATTTTCTAAAGCTTGAGTGTTTCAACTTGCGGATGTATGGTAGAATATTGTTTTTGAAGTTGTATCATTCAAGGTACTCATTTATCGCTTTCTATAGCATAGCATGTTTAGGAAACTTTTCATTTGTACAATTACCATACCATTCATTCTTTTGCATTACTTGCTTATTGATTGAATCACTTTAGTTCCCAAACCATAAATGTGAGGAAGCTTTCCATTGTTCACATATGCTGGAGGCTACAACCTTTGTTTTAACTGGATTTTATCATGCTTAATCTTTTGTTTATATTGATTTTATGAAAGCATGAAAAGGATCAAGGCATTTTGTTTCATTTTGAGCACAACTACCATAACCAAATAATCAATTTACCTTGTGAGTGTGTGATAATTTGTTAACCCTTTTGAGCCTTTTTGTCAATGTCCCTGTTGTTTTTGCTAAATGCTTATCTTTGAGTGTTTAGTTCTCATTTTTGCATGGATGATTGATTCTTTTTTTTTCTTGAACCCTCAACCATGATTTTTGGTATGAATTTTTACCTTGCCTTTGAAGTAGGGAGTATTCACATGATGATGTGGTTGAATTTAAGTTGGGGAGAAAAATGATTATGTACCTATTTGGTATTTTCTGAGGTTGAAAAGAAAGAAGAAAAAAAGAAAAAAAAATGTGAAAAGAATAGAAAGAAAAAAAAAGTGAAAAATTTTGAAAAAAGAAAAAGAAAAGAGAAGTGAATAAATGTGCTAATAAGTATTGTGATTGGTTTGAGAAACTTGTGGTTAAGGAAGAAGTTTAATCGAGGTTTTGTTGTTTGAATCTTTGGTGGATTGATCACTCCCTTAGGTTTAGGCAAGTTTTTGTTTCGATTAGCCTTAGGACTTATCCCTTGTTTGTTAACCAAGCCACATTACAACCTTGAAAAGCCCTTGTGATTCTTGCTTTTGTATCTTCAATGTGATTTTTGGATGAATGCATAATTTAATCTTTTGTTTGCAAGATTGTTGGATGAGTGTTAAAAGTCCTTCACCTTTGTGTGTTCTTCATCCATTGATGAATTTTTGCTAGGTATGATTCATGATGTGAGCATGTATTATGTTAGAATGTTTTGCATGATTTTTGTACTTAGGATTCGTTTCATTTACATGTTGTCGTTGTGTAGCAACCTGCCTAAAAATTAATGTTTAGAGTCGCCACCTATTCTACCAAGGCGAATAGGAAACCTTTGATGGTTTAGAGATTCAGGGTAAGATACCATATTCGGGTTAAGGGAAGGTGTTAGGCACCCAAAACCCTTTCCTAAAGGTTAACATTTCAAAGATTAGGGTTAGGGCAAAGGCAGATGATAATCAGTTATTAGGGTTGACAAAATTAATTATTAAAATGATTAGGGTTTGGAGGTGGGAGACTCGCCTTGTTGCCAAATGCCTACGTATCTCCTTAGGGAGAATCAGAGTCCACGTAGTTCGGGGGACGGGTTGTACGCCCTTAGGGTTTGAAATTTGATTTGATATAGTTTGCCTCAAAGGCTTTTGAAATAGCCTATGATAATGTATGATTCGATACATACAAGTTTTGGGAAGTGTTTTTTAGGAGTGGGCGTACAACCCTGATTTGGCACAATTAACCGCAATGATCAATAGGTTTGATCACCATAGTTAAAAGATTAATAATTGCATCACTACCAATTTTAATCGATTGATTCGATTATCACTAATAATGAGTTGAAGTATTTTTTAATAATTTTGTAGAATTTTATTTTGTATTGTTACCCCTCGCAATCGATTGATTCGATTAAAAAGAATAACAAATTAAATCGGAGAGAAAAACGGTTAATCATCACAATTAATAAGATAATTGCAACCATTTAACCACATAATAGAAACCAAATTTACTTAATTAAATAACATTTTAATTAAATTGTTGCTAACCATAGCGATTAATCGATTTAATCGGCACGAATAACAAATTGTAATTTAATAATAATATCATATATATTTTCCATTTACAAAATATAATTATTAAACAATTAATTAAACCTTTAATTATATAAAAGAAATAATTACAATTTGAATATATTAATTAAACTAAATTAGTTAACTAGGTTTTGATTCAATATGGTTGCAGTTATGGTGTATGGTATGGGTATGCAACCAGGATTCGTTGGATCTAAATTAATAGAATTCTATGGCTCAGATTTGAGGGTGCATAGTGAGGGTTTGAAGCTGAGGCGCACTGGATCGAGGGTTGAAATTTTAGAAAAATAAATGGGCAAAGGGGAGGCTCGAACCCACGACCTCCCCTTCACTAACGTTTCACATGACCACTGCACCACCCACACACGCGCGTTAAACAACTATCAGAAAATAAACAAAAACAAAACTGGAATACGCAAATAGTAACGCGCGCCAAAATTTGAATTGGCGAACCAGATCATGCCAACGCATCATCACTTACCTCCAGACCTGCAAAACCTGCATATTTAGCTACGAGACTGCTAAGGATTTTTCGTAGCAAACCCCTCACTACCAAAAATAACGAACAGCACATGGATGCCAATAGGAAAGGCGCAACCCCCTGATTCCACTCGTTTTGGTCACGCGATCTCAATGCCAACCCTGCCTTACCCTAATTTTATCCCTACTGAAAACCCCCAAATCCAAAACAAAACCCTAACTCGGCCTCCCATGGCCGAACATGATTTACGCCCCCAAACTTAAAGAAAATGATTCAGAAACGTCCACAGCAATGACACAAACTCAAACATACAATCAAATTCACATGAACATGCGTATAATATGCTAATCGATTCAGTTTTTAAAACTACATACCTTGGCTATTATGGAGAAATTCTGGGGGTGCTGAAGCTGATAAACGATCCAAACACGTTCCAGATTACTTGAAGAAGCTTTGGAAACCTTTAGTTCTCGATGAAAGCCCCAAATTCTCCAAAACCGAATTCCACTTTTTTATGACTTTTTCGGTTCTTGCAAGTACTTTTCTTCCCAGAATTTTCGTCCTCAACCCTTATGCCTCTCTTTAGTACTTATAGGGGGATCTTTAGGTCAAGAAAAAGAACCAAAATAGCCTTTGAATCCAATCTTGCTTTTTTGAGAAATTTGATTTTCTTACTTGAATGCTAAGCTACTATTTTGGCCAAGATTTGATTTTATTCTTCTTTGATCCCATTACCACGAAATTACATCATGTTTACCATTAATATTGATTGGATTTTGGCCTATACCAATATTTTAACATAATATTTGATTTTACACTTAATTAAATCATAAAAAATGAGATAAAAAATTATATTAAATCAAATAATAGGTTAAATTTCGTGGCATTTTGTTTTGGGCATGCTAATGACTTGTGGACCAAGTTTGTATTATAAAACCATAGGCCCATTTGCAAAACTTCTCCATTTGAACCCTCTTTTTCCACATTTGGTCCCTAAAAATCTCCTAACTTTGATCAAGCATATTTCACTCAATTTTTTAAGATATGAAGGAGTGCTAGGACTTTTTGGAAACCTCAAGATGTCCTCTATAAGCCACTTTGGAACATATTTTCCATTTAGAGCTTTTATCTTGATCATATCCTCTTTGCAAAAAAACTGCTTTTGGAGACTGCTTAAAAAGGACCTGTAATCTTTTGCCTTGTACCTTCCAAATGAAGCATTTCTAGCCTTGGCTTGTGAGAGACAAAGTTGTAGAGAATCCAATTTCCTTCAAAATAGGCTTTGAGTGGGGAATTTTTGATGTTCCATGTGAAAGTTATGCCCAGTCAAAGTTGGGTTGACTTTCTCCTATAGAAACCCTAATTTGAACTTTTTAGATTGGTTCATCTCTGAGTTTCTATTAATGGAATCATGATCAATTTTGATCAAATGATGGATATACATCCCCATACTTGTTGTTTGACCCATGCTTAGAAGTTTGGCTCATGCCTTGACTTTGATTTTGAATCAGCTGATTGTAGATTTGGAGACTGTTTGAACATGTGACTTTTGGAGTGGTGCCTTGACCTTTGCCCTGGGGTTAGATTAGATCATTATGAGCCATATACCCTTGATTAAGAGCCTCATCTCATTGATCCCTCTTAGAGGAATCTCAAACCCTAGCCTTAGGAGGCTTTTGACTAGGAGTGCATCTTGAATGGAGCCCTATCCTTTGAAACTTTGTGAGTGAAGTAGGTAGGGCAAATTTTGGGGTATGACAGCTGCCCCTGTTCAATATTCTTAAACCTGAAGAGGCGGATAGGCTTGTTTGCCTGTTACGACCTGAAGGTGGAAGATTATTGAACACTGAGAGTACCCTGAAATTTGCTGGTATTGTGGAGTGTGAAAATAGATGTGTTGCTGGAAAACATGGTGCCATATCACTGCCAAGGGACTAACATGATAAGACGTAACGCGTGGGTTACGATTTTGTTGGGTGCCGTTATCACTGCCGTGACAAGACGTAACGCGTGGGTTACGATTTTGTTGGGTGCCGTTATCACTGCCGTGACAAGACGTAACGCGTGGGTTACGATTTTGTTGGGTGCCGTTATCACTGCCGTGACAAGACGTAACGCGTGGGTTACGATTTTTGTTGGGTGCCGTTATCACTGCCGTGACAAGACGTAACGCGTGGGTTACGATTTTTGTTGGGTGCCGTTATCACTGCCGTGACAAGACGTAACGCGTGGGTTACGATTTTGTTGGGTGCCGTTATCACTGCCGTGACAAGACGTAACGCGTGGGTTACGATTTTTGTTGGGTGCCGTTATCACTGCCGTGACAAGACGTAACGCGTGGGTTACGATTTTGTTGGGTGCCGTTATCACTGCCGTGACAAGACGTAACGCGTGGGTTACGATTTTTGTTGGGTGCCGTTATCACTGCCGTGACAAGACGTAACGCGTGGGTTACGATTTTGTTGGGTGCCGTTATCACTACCGTGACAAGACGTAACGCGTGGGTTACGATTTTTGTTTGAATTTGAACTTGAGAGTTGAGTTTGGAGATTGGATTCGAGGGAACCCGAGCTTTTGTCTGTAGAATGATGCTTTGCGAATGTATATGCTTATGATTTGTTGTAAATGTATGCATGCTTATGCAGACGGTACATATGTGAATGTTCATGAGTATGAATATGTATGACGAACTCGATGCTTTATCTCCTGTCACCCATTGGATTTGTTTGGCCTTTGAGCAGCTCCATGGGTCTTATCTTAGATCGCCTGAAGTTAGTATACTGGGGTATTGCGGTGCTTTCGGGACCAGGCTTGTATTGACTACCGGAGATGTCGTAGTTTCATCCCCTTTTAGCTTAGTCTGTTAGTTTGTAAGTTTCTTATTTTAAGTTCAGAGTTTAAAGTTTATAAGAAACAAATTATCCTTTGCACTTGGTGTTGAAATGATGAAAAGATAGATATGAAAAGGAAAGACTTTTATTGATTGTTGCCTTGAATTGGCGAGTGTACATGAGAAAGAAAAATGACAAATAGAAATGATATTAATACTACTATCGCTCTTTTACCATCGAGGGCCCCAGTAATCCTTTGACTTCGGAAGTTAATGATTGCTCGATTTCCTATCCTTTACGAATTGTCTTGGGCTCGTAGTTTGAAGTCTTGCCCCTGCTAGGCATAGTACTTCTTGACTGCATCTGAATTGATCGGATGTGTTAACTCGTCTCCGTCCATGGTGGTAAGGACGAGCGCTCCTCCTGAGAACACTGTTTTTATGACATATGGCCCTTCGTAGTTTGGTGTCCATTTTCCTCGGGCGTCAAGTCGGGGTAGTAGGATTTTCTTGAGAACGAGGTCTCCTTCTTTGTAAGTTCGAGGGCGGACCTTTTTATCGAACGCCTTTTTCATTCGTTTTTGATAGAGCTGCCCGTGGCACAAAGCTGTCAGTCGCTTTTCTTCAATGAGATTAAGCTGATCAAAGCGGGTTTTTACCCATTCCGATTCTTCTAACTTTGTGTCGGCTAGGACTCTTAACGATGGAATCTCCACTTCGATAGGGAGAACTGCTTCCATGCCGTAGACCAAGGAGAAAGGGGTTGCCCCTGTGGATGTACGTACTGAAGTTCTGTAACCGTGCAGGGCGAAGGGAAGCATCTCATGCCAATCTTTGTACGTCTTCACCATTTTCTGTATTATCTTTTTGATATTTTTGTTCGCGGCTTCAACAGCGCCATTCATCTTAGGCCTGTATGGTGAAGAATTGTGGTGTTCAATTTTGAACTCTTCGCATAACTCCTTCATCATGTTGTTGTTCAGGTTCGACCCGTTGTCGGTAATGATTCGACTTGGGATCCCATATCGGCAGATGAGGTTATGCTTGATGAATCGAGTAACCACTTGTCTTGTTACATTAGTGTAGGAAGCAGCTTCGACCCACTTGGTGAAATAGTCAATAGCAACCAATATGAATCGGTGTCCATTAGATGCTTTGGGTTCGATCATACCTATCATATCAATTCCCCACATTGCAAATGGCCATGGCGAGCTTAGTACGTTCAGTGGATTTGGTGGCACATGAACCTTGTCAGCATATATTTGGCATTTGTGGCATGTCCTTGCATGTTGGAAGCAATCGGCCTCTATTGTTAACCAGTAATAACCAGCTCTTAGTATTTTTCTTGCCATTGAATGTCCATTTGCATGAGTCCCAAAGGTTCCTTCATGGATCTCCTTGATAATCTCCTTGGCCTCACTCTTATCCACACACCTTAGCAACACTGAATCGTAGTTTCGCTTGTACAAGACATCACCATTTAGGAAGAACTTAGATGCCAACCTCCTTAGTGTCTTTTTGTCAATCGTGGAGGCGTTTTCTGGATACACTTGCTTCTCCAAGTATTCCTTGATGTCATGGTACCAAGGTTTGTTATCAGCTTGTTTCTCAATCGTGAGGCAATAGGCTGGTTCTTCAAAGTGTCTGACCGTTATTTGCGGTTCGTGATTAGGCCAGTTTACTTTGAACATGGAGGAGAGTGTTGCCAACGCATCAGCCATCTGGTTTTCTTCCCTCGGGATATGATTGAAAGTGATAATGTCGAACTCAGCCATTAGTTCCAGTATGAGGTCTCGGTATGGGATTAGCTTTGCATCTCGCGTATCCCATTCTTTATTGACTTGGTGGATTACTAATGCTGAATCCCCATATACTTCAAGTAACTTAATCCTCAGATCGATCGCCGCCTCTAGACCCAATATGCATGCTTCATATTCAGCAATGTTGTTGGTACAGTCAAAACACAATCTTGCAGTGAAAGGTATATGACGATTGTCAGGAGATGTCAAGACTGCCCCTATGCCATGTCCTAATGCATTTGAGGCTCCATCGAATGTGAGAGTCCATACCAATCCTGGTTCGGGCCCTTCATCGGGTCCGGGCATTTCATAGTCCCTGACCAGCATGATATCCTCATCAGGGAAGTCGAATTTCATAGACTGATACTCTTCAATGGGCTGGTGAGCTAGATGTTCTGCCAATACACTCCCTTTGATTGCTTTTTGGGTGACGTATTGGATATCATATTCTGACAGTAGCATTTGCCATCTAGCAATTCTTCCCGTGAGAGCCTGTTTCTCGAACACGTATTTCAAAGGATCCATCCTCGATATTAACCATGTGGAATGGTTCAGCATGTACTGCCTTAGACGTTTGGAGGCCCATGCTAGGGCGCAACATGTCTTTTCCAATGGTGAATACCGGGATTCGCAATCAGTGAATTTCTTGCTAAGGTAGTAAATAGCGTGTTCTTTCCTCCCTGTTTCGTCTTGCTGCCCCAGTACGCATCCCATGGACCTGTCGAGGACAGTGAGGTACATGATCAACGGCCTTCCTGACACCGGGGGTACGAGTATTGGTGGTTCTTGTAGATAACGCTTTATAGTTTCGAAAGCTACTTGACAATCGTTATTCCACTTGATTGGTTGATCTTTTCTTAGTAGCTTGAATATGGGTTCACACGTAGCAGTTGAGTGCGAAATGAACCTTGAGATATAATTCAAGCGCCCTAAGAAACCACGAACCTCTTTCTCTGTCTTCGGGACGGGCATTTCTTGTATGGCTTTTACTTTGTCAGGATCTACCTCTATGCCTCGTTGGCTTACTATGAATCCCAGCAACTTTCCTGATCTCACACCAAATGTACACTTGTTTGGGTTCAACCTTAGCTTAAACTTCTTCAAGCGTTCAAACAACTTTTGTAAGTGTGTGAGATGCTCCTCTTCAGTATGGGATTTAGCGATCATGTCATCTACATACACCTCGACTTCCTTGTGTATCATATCATGGAATAGTGTGACCATAGCTCTTTGATATGTTGCCCCGGCGTTTCGCAATCCAAAAGGCATTACCTTGTAACAGAAAGTGCCCCAGGATGTCATGAAGGTGGTCTTCTCCATGTCCTCAGGAGCCATTTTAATCTGGTTATATCCTGAGAATCCGTCCATGAATGAGAACACTGAAGCTTGTGCGGTGTTGTCCACTAGTATGTCTATATGTGGCAGCGGAAAGTCGTCCTTTGGACTTGCCTTATTCAGGTCTCTATAATCAACACACATGCGTACCTTTCCATCTTTCTTAGGTACTGGGACTATATTGGCGATCCACGGCGGATATTCGACTACGGCAAGGAAACCTGCATCAAACTGCTTGAGTACCTCTTCTCGGATCTTGTTATCCATATCGGGTCGGACTCTTCTGCGTTTTTGTCTGACAGGTGTACAGCCCTCTTTGAGTGGTAACCTATGCACGACGATGTCTGTGTCCAGCCCAGGCATATCCCGGTATGACCAAGCGAATATTTCCACATAGTCATGGAGGAGTTTGACCAGTGTTGCTTTTATGCCCTCGTTCAGTGTTGCCCCAATCTTGATTTCCTTGGGTTCTTTGTCGGTGCCCAAGTTTATGATTTCGATTGCCTCTTGAGGAGGGAGCATGCTTTTGGATTCTCTTTCCATTAGCCTTGACAACTCTTCTGGAAGTTCCTCGTCTTCCTCATCTTCTTCCTCAGACTGATTAGCGAGAGCCTCGAATTTATATTGAGTTTCAGCAGTATTATTATCGGTGATGTTAGAAGGTGATCTGCACAAGTTGATTTTTTTGTCTTTTTAGTATGCAATTATGTTTGTGCTTTTGTTTTATGCAAGAAAGTTATTTGTCATTTTGAGAAGGTGAATGCAAGAGCGAGACAGGATTTTGATACCAAACGCAAACGAAAATTTTATTAATAAACTTGGATCTTTGAAAGTAAAATGGGGCCCTTACAAACCAACTCTATGCTTCGGGCGAGGCATGAGCGACATTGTTTTTTTATTTTAATAACTTGAAAGGGAAATGAAACACACGACAGAAAAGCAGATTACTTTGAAATGTAAACTATCTCCGGTATCTCCAGGCTTGTCCAATTTTGAAGTTGTTCTCCTGGCCTGATCATTCTGATGAAATTGGACGTTCCCTCCATGCTAGATATCATGGATACGTGCTCATATCCACCTGTGACAAAAGTTTGTGTGATCGGAGGGAACCGTTGCTCTTCCTTTGCAGCCTTCTTTGTGGATTGGTATCCTAACCCCAGACGATCTTTCTTCTCTTGCACTTCTAGGATCTTGCCCCAGCCTTCCATCTGTGTAGCTTGCAGGTCTCTCCAAGAAGTCACCGCCCTTCGAGTCTTCTCAATTGGTAGTGTGACAGCAGTGGCAATCTCAAGCGCTTGGAATGAAGTCTCTAATGCCTTTTCTCCAGCCTCGATATACCGGTACGAGTCTAGATTACTGACGAATATGTCCTCCTCCCCACTGATAGTTACTATAGAGTTTCCATCCACAAATTTCATCTTCTGGTGCAGAGTAGAGGTGACTGCCCCAGCAGCATGGATCCAAGGGCGTCCCAGCAAACATGTATAAGCAGGCTCAATCTCCATCACTTGGAAATTGATGCAGAAGGTACGAGGGCCTATTACCACAGGGAGATCTACCTCTCCAAATACTGGACTTTGCGACCCATCAAAAGCTTTGACCACCAGACGGCTTGGTCTTATTACTAGCCCTTCCAGATCTATCTTGTCTAGGGTAGCTTTTGGCATCACGTTTAACGACGACCCTGTGTCGATCAGCACTCTAGATAGATGAGCTTTCCCACATTGCATGGAGATATGCAGGGCTTTGTTATGTCCTTTCCCTTGTGAGGGCAACTCGTGTTCACTGAAACTCAAGCATGCCCCAGCAGTAAGGTTAGCTACCATTCCATCGAATTGGTTTACAGTGATGTCTTTGGTTACGTGAGCAGCACTTAGGATTTTCATCAAAGTGTCTCGATGTTTTTCTGAATGAATTAACAGCGAGAGGAGTGATATCCGGGATGGCGTTTGATGCAGCTGATCCACTACCTTGTAATCACTTTTCTTGATCAGTGCCAAGAACTCTTCAGCATCTTTATTGGTGGTATCCTTGTCAGTGGGTGTGCTACTTTCAGTAGGGACCACAGTAGCTTGGTCGTTTGCTTGTGCTAAGTTCTCCTTTGATTTAGCAGTATTGAATATGCGACCGCTACGCGTCATGCCTCCAGGCCCAACGATGTTTGTCACATCGGTATTAGCATTAGACTCATACTCCCACGGGACTGCTTTCATTTTATCTACAGGGTATGGATCCCTGACTGGGATGATCCTAGTGTGCCCTTGTGTGGGTATCAGCAGTGTGGCTTTGGTGCAAGGGATGATCAATGTCTTCCTTGCCCCTTGCCTTGGTATCATTAATGGTTCATTTCTGTCCAACATGGCTACATACTCTTCCTCAGGATATTCCTTGAACTGAACCACTCCTTGATTCACTAGTCTTTGCAAGGTCATCTTAAAAGCTTCGTTATGTTCGAGGACGAACCCCTTTGCAAGTAGATACCTCTTAAGGGCCTCTATGGGGGAACTCCGTTGTTGAACAAACTCTTGCTCGGTGACTAGCTCGATTGCATTGACTGTGCCATCATGGCGAGGCATGGGGTTCGTCTTTACATTAGGTTTGTCAAAAGCAATTGCTCCTGACTCTATTAGGTCTTGAACCTTGTGACTAAAGGCCCAACATTTTTCCAATGTATGTCCGGGAGAATTGGCGTGAAATGCACATCTCTCATCAGCTTTGAAATTGGGCATACTTTTTCCGGGAATTGGAGGTGGCATTGGTCTGACTTCCACTAACTGCTCATTTAACAGGTATTTCAGTATCTCACTTTTAGAAGTGGGCAGAGGGTCGAACTTCCTCGGAGGGCCTTGGAATCTTGGTCGAGGCGGGTATGTCATAGGAGGTCTAAACTCTTGGTGCACTACTGCATTGGTCTCCCCTTCCTTCTTTTTAGCGAAGGTTGAGGTGGGCCTCTTAGAGTGATAAGAGTTAGATGAAGCTCCTTGTATCTTCCCATCCTTGATTCCGTCCTCAATTCTTTCGCCGATAACCACTAGATCTGAAAATCCCGAGGATACGCTTCCAATCATTTTGTCGTAGTATGGTCCTTGTAGAGTTCTCATGAACATGTCAACTAGCTCTTTTTCCAACAATGGAGGTTGGACTCGAGATGCTAGTTCTCGCCATCTTTGGGCATACTCCTTAAACGACTCTTCCTTTTTCTGAGACAAGTTCTGCAGTTGCATCCGATTGGGAGCCATGTCCAGATTATACTTGTAATGCTTGAGGAACGTATTAGCAAGGTCGTTCCAGCTTCGGATATGTGTCTTTTCCAACTGCATGTACCATTCGACAGATGCCCCACTCAAACTGTCTTGGAAGAAATGCATCATCAGCTTTTGGTCATTGGCATAGGCAGCCATCTTCCTGACGTACATGCGTAAATGACTTCTAGGGCATGTAAGTCCTTTGTATTTTTCAAAGTCGGGCATCTTGAATTTGTGAGGGATAGTCAAATCCGGCACCAAACTCATTTCATAGGTATCCACATCAAAGGCATCATATCCCTCCATTGCTTTCATTCTTTCCTCTAGTGCCTTGATTTGTCCGCTATTTCTAGCAGTCTCCTCAGAATCAGCTTGGGTTTGTTTATGCTGGGACTCCTGGTTTGGCTCGTCCACCTCCCCGTATTGTAAGTCCACATAGTCCTCATCTTTAGGCGGATTGTTAATAGGGATGCGAACGGTACGAGGCGCCCCCTCCTTCTGAGCGGTGGGAATGAATCCCTCATAGGAAGCTTCTCCCTCTTCATGGGCTTTAGTAACCTTCTTTGACGAGTGGGTGTTTGATTTGTGAGGATCAAATCCCTGAACGAATCCTAGCAGTGGATTTCCATCGTTCGGCATTTCCTCATACCGATTCTTTTCTTCCCTAGCTCTATCCTGTTCCTCCTTAATACCCTTCATGAGACTCAACATTTGAGCCATTCCTCCCTTGAGGTCATCCACATTTCCTTTCAATTGAGTCATCTCTTCTCGAAGGGCGGCTTGATTCTGTTCTAGTTGTTCCATCGCTTTCTTCTTTTGAGATCTTGTCTGGATTAGCGGTGGAGTTGCAATGGTGTGACTGGAGATGAAGATAGTTTCCTTTTAATGTTTTTGTAATTAAATATGACATGCATGATATGAATGTTATGTTTTATGCTATGTTCATGTTTTATCCACATTATTATAGTAAATGTACTTTCTCCTTTTTTATTCTTTCCTTTCTCTTTTTTTTCTTTTTTTTTTTTATATATCTATTTGGTGAATATTATAAGAACAACGAGTAAATGCCAAAAAATAAACACACTTTATTATTAAAAAGGGAAATACCACTTCATTGTTGGTTTACAAATAAAGGGAAAGAAACTGAAATTGAAAGATACTCAAAGAAAATTAGATTGAAAATTCTTAAAGTAAAAGCAACAAGTGAGGAAGAAAAAAACATAAAACTAAGAACGCCTTTGGATGTTTTCTTGGAACTTGTCCACCATACTTCTACAAAGCTCCATGAATTCTTTGACTACTTCAGGAAGGATGACGGGAGATGATTCTGCTTTCTCCAAACTTTTTGGAATATCTTGAATTAAATCATTACACAAAAAGACTAGTTTGTCATAATCCTCGCGATATTTCTCGTAGTCTTCAAGTAGCTTAGGAACCATGCTTACGTGCTCACTTGCCGCAGAAATAATTGTGTGAAGTCTTTTCCAATGATCTCTTTCATTCAGGGCTGCCTCATGTATTTCTTTTTCCTTTGCGAACACCTCCCTAAGTGACACCATGGCTTGGTATGCCCTATTATACTCCTCGGTGCGCTGTCGGAACGCTTCTTCCACTGTTACTCTCCTTGCACGCTCTTGTTGTCCAACATTTTGAGCTTCTTGAAGGTCATATCTGAGGCCCCTTATTTCTCTTTCTTGGCCCTCAGTCCTATCATTTAAATTAAGGATCATTGTTTCTAGCTCTTTCTCGGTTTCTTCTTTATCATGGGCAATTTCCTCGAAGCGTCTTCTCCACCTTGCAATTTCTAAATCAGCTTGGTCCAATCTCTCATTGTGTGCTGCTAGATCGAAATTAGCACTTAGATACCCTTCAGTTGCACGTTTCCTCTTGCCTCTTTGTCTATCACTTTCCTCCTTCATCGCTTGAAGCTCTTGGTTCTTCTCTTTGAGGTCAAGGCGTAGTTGACTTTTCTCATTAGTAAGTTGATGCAAATCAAGTTCTAATTTCTCTTTCTCCTTTTGGGACGCCTCTAGGGCAGCCCTAATTCCTTCTATCTCTTCGATGGATAAAGGAACAGGATCAGGAGAATCAGGCTTGTAGGCGGGATCCACAACAAAAGGAAGCAGCACTTTCTTAACTCTTTCTTGGACCCATGCGGTGTAAGGTGCTCTTGCAACTACATTCTTTGGCCCAAAGTCTTTTCTTTGAACATGCTTCCAAGCTTGAATTACTTCTTTCCATATTCTTGGTTCAGCCTTCCCATTGTCATGCAATATTAACTCTTTTATCCATTGTTCGGCGGGTTCTTTATCCATGGAATGACCCAATTGGCGAAATGCTAGAATGGGGTTATAATTAATACAACCAAGAGTTCCTATTAATGGTACATTGCTGAATTCTCCACATCTATAAATAATCTTTTCTGAATTTAATTTCTTTGCATACCATAGAATAGAATCTGCTTTTAGAGCCCTTAACTTTTGAGACCAATCGTTCCTACTCAATTCTTTGATAAAGCAACTAGATTTGTAGAGATGAGAAGTCAACCAAGAATATAGCCAATGAACACAACAAAATAGCATTCCTCTTTTCTTTTCATACTTTGTATGGATAGCATAGTAAATATTAGCGAGGATTGTCGGAGTAGGATCTTGTCCATGCACTTTAAAGGAAGTAAAAGCATGAATGGCAGCGGGATCAACATAATCAATATTCTTTGGCAATAAAACCACTCCAAAAATCAGAAGAGCTAATAAATGTCCACAAATGTCCCATTGTTTCTTTTGAGCATACATTGTAGCTTGATTTTCTAAGTAAGATCTCTTGATCCCATGCACATCTCCATCAGTTTTGTAGTTAGTCTTCAATTCCGTAACGGACAACCCTAAAGCTTTTGCCAAATCTGAAAAGTCCACTTCTTTACCCACACCAGTATAGAATTCTTTTTTGATTTTTGAGAACCCTAGCGAAGAATCCATTTTCTTCCAAAGTTGGAGCCAACTGAAAGTCTTGAAAGGTGAAACACCTAAGTGGAGGGTCATAAAACTGGGCCAAAAGCAGTAATGGCTTCTTCTTGTACTCTCACACCCAGCAAGTCCAAAATATTCCCATAGCGAATCACAAACCTATCCAAAGCACTTGACGGTAATTTTTTCCTTGATTATTTTCAGTTTCTTGATATCCGGAGTGGAAAACAGTAAAGTGAACAATGGTCTTCTTGGTACTCATCCTTCCTACACATTCACCAAAATAGAATATATTTTACATTTATATTATATATTTTTTTTATTTACTATTTTTTTGTGGATAAAACATGATGGAGATGCAAATGATAAATGATGCATGCAATCACAAAAAACATAATAACAAAAAAAAGAAGATAAAACATATAAAAGAAAACATATAATATTTGAAGAAACCTAAGTTCATAGGTTCGACGCAGGGGGCTCTAGGGAGCCAACCTTTTTATGGGGGTTCTAGAAGGTCTCATGGGGTCGTTCGTAGCCTCCGAGACTCTTTGTCTCTTCGGATTTTAGAACGGCTCATTTTATCCATGAGGTTCGAATTTTTGGGGTAGGTTCTCGGAGAGATCAGCTAAGTATCCAGTCCAGCCCTCAACAAAGTCAAGCCTCGTTTTGGACCTTTCCGAATACTCAACCCACTCCGAGTGGAGTTATCAATGAGACTCGTAGGCGATTCGTGTCCCCATTTGGTCTCAAAGTTAACTCCCACACTTAGGGTTTAACAAAGCATAACAAACCAGCAATGCATGTAATAATAAAACATTTAAAGGCAGATAAACAAATATTTAATCAAAAAAACAAAAAAACAAATAGACAAATAAACAAATAAAATAAAAATAAAAATATTAAAAGGTGCAACCCCCAAACCCTAAAAATGGCAAAAATGCCAACCCTAAAATGCGCCCCAAACCTAAACCTAAAACCCATAGGAGCATAGTATTCACCATTATAGTGTGTCCCCAGCAGAGTCGCCAGCTGTAGCAACCTGCCTAAAAATTAATGTTTAGAGCCGCCACCTATTCTACCAAGGCGAATAGGAAACCTTTGATGGTTTAGAGATTCAGGGTAAGATACCATATTCGGGTTAAGGGAAGGTGTTAGGCACCCAAAACCCTTTCCTAAAGGTTAACATTTCAAAGATTAGGGTTAGGGCAAAGGCAGATGATAATCAGTTATTAGGGTTGACAAAATTAATTATTAAAATGATTAGGGTTTGGAGGTGGGAGACTCGCCTTGTTGCCAAATGCCTACGTATCTCCTTAGGGAGAATCAGAGTCCACGTAGTTCGGGGGACGGGTTGTACGCCCTTAGGGTTTGAAATTTGATTTGATATAGTTTGCCTCAAAGGCTTTTGAAATAGCCTATGATAATGTATGATTCGATACATACAAGTTTTGGGAAGTGTTTTTTAGGAGTGGGCGTACAACCCTGATTTGGCACAATTAACCGCAATGATCAATAGGTTTGATCACCATAGTTAAAAGATTAATAATTGCATCACTACCAATTTTAATCGATTGATTCGATTATCACTAATAATGAGTTGAAGTATTTTTTAATAATTTTGTAGAATTTTATTTTGTATTGTTACCCCTCGCAATCGATTGATTCGATTAAAAAGAATAACAAATTAAATCGGAGAGAAAAACGGTTAATCATCACAATTAATAAGATAATTGCAACCATTTAACCACATAATAGAAACCAAATTTACTTAATTAAATAACATTTTAATTAAATTGTTGCTAACCATAGCGATTAATCGATTTAATCGGCACGAATAACAAATTGTAATTTAATAATAATATCATATATATTTTCCATTTACAAAATATAATTATTAAACCATTAATTAAACCTTTAATTATATAAAAGAAATAATTACAATTTGAATATATTAATTAAACTAAATTAGTTAACTAGGTTTTGATTCAATATGGTTGCAGTTATGGTGTATGGTATGGGTATGCAACCAGGATTCGTTGGATCTAAATTAATAGAATTCTATGGCTCAGATTTGAGGGTGCATAGTGAGGGTTTGAAGCTGAGGCGCACTGGATCGAGGGTTGAAATTTTTAGAAAAATAAATGGGCAAAGGGGAGGCTCGAACCCACGACCTCCCCTTCACTAACGTTTCACATGACCACTGCACCACCCACACACGCGCGTTAAACAACTATCAGAAAATAAACAAAAACAAAACTGGAATACGCAAATAGTAACGCGCGCCAAAATTTGAATTGGCGAACCA